>NC_057808.1:429247156-429422737 GCF_018294505.1 Triticum aestivum | reverse complement strand
GACACGACACCCCGACCCTCGACACCTCCCAAAAAGGTGTTCTTTGGCCTTCGAGAAGCCGATGGGGTCATATATTTGTGAATTATTAGTTAGGTCATATATTTTTCGATTTTGTTATGAAAAACATCATATATAATTGTGTTGATCGGGTAGTTTTAAATGTGCAGTTGTTTCATCGCTGCGAGGTTTGGTGTTCGACGACCTCGCCGTGCGTTTGACGAGCTCTGCCCCTTCGTTCGTGGGTGAGCACAAATGACATGTCCTCCTCGCCCATTAATTATTTGATCTATTCCGATGAAACTTGATAGCTAGCTATATATGTGTCTTGAATCATCAGTATGCGTAACCAATATGTGTCTCCCGTTCGAAAGCGTCATAGTTATAAATATGCATGCATTTGCATATTTATAACCTTGATTCTTTCGAATTGTCCATCGCTATCCATGGACAGCCCGAGTATGTTTAGATTGGGTTCGTTTTCCCATATGCTTTGCTCCGGATCCGACGCATAAATTTTTTCAGTGCCTCCCCTGTTGTTCTCCGGGTACACATCCTCTCTGTTTATTGCAGAGACGTGTATCAGGAGAACAGCGGGGAGGTGCTGCCGAAATTTTGCGTAGGATCCGGAGCATAGCATGGGAAAATGAACCCAATCTAAACATACTCGGGTGGGATTAGGACCTATCATTACCTATTAGAGTGTAGGTTGCATGGACGTAATAAAATTGACAAAGTAGATCAACTGATGAATATATACATGGTGAATTATATATATATATATATTTGTTGTGTGTCTAGTAGCTCTGAAAGTCAAGATGAGTGATCGTGCGTGGATGTACACCGCTCACACTGGTCAGAACAAATGGAGCACTGAATTGTTCACAAAAACCAAGGGGTTTGTGCGAGCCGCATTTGCAAATGGCCAGAGGAAAACCTGGTGCCCCTGTTTATGGTGCGGCAATTGGGAAAAGAGGACAGAGGCTGAAATGGGCAAACACCTGCAGAAGAGTGGTTTTACGCCCGATTATACGGTGTGGACATTTCATGGTGAGTCTGCCCAACGTGACCGAGCAGAGATGGATCATCGTCGCACCGACGAGCATGGTACCGGGATGGAAAACATGGTGCAAGACTTCGATGATGCTCGGGATTCGGACGAGGAGATGGAGGAATCTGCAAAGGCCTTCAATGAAATGTTGGAGTCTTCAAAACGTCCGCTCCATGAGCACACTGAGCCTTGTCAGTTGGATGCCATCTCACAAGTAATGGCTCTGAAGGCTCAGTTCAACTTGGGCAGAGAATGCTACGATGCAATGATGACAGTATTTGGACGCTTTCTACCCAAAGGCCATGTAATGCCTGCAAACCTGTACCAGTCGGACAAAATCCTCCGTGCACTGAAGATGCCCTATGATAAGATACATGCCTGTGAGAAAGGATGTGTCTTGTTTAGGCTTGACTATGCGGACTTTTACTATTGTCCCATTTGCAAGTCTTCCAGGTATGTTGTGGTAGACAATGGTATGGGTGAGAAGACACAGACCAAAATCCCCGTTAGTGTTCTTCGGTATATGCCAATCGTACCAAGACTTCAACGTCTTTTCATGGTCGAAGAGACGGCCAGACAGATGACATGGCACAAAACGGGCAAAAGAACCGAACTAGATGCAGATGGGAATCTGATGATTGTACACACATCGGATGGTGTTGCGTGGAAAAAGTTTGATGAATTACATGGTGACAAAGCGGCAGATCCGAGGCATCCTCGAGTCGGCATCAGCACGGATGGGTTCAGTGTGTTTGGTATGACGGCAGCCCAATACAGTTGTTGGCCCGTATTTGTCTTTCCACTCAATCTCCCCCCCCCCCGGACAGATTATGCAAAGAAAGAACATTTTCCTGACGTTGATAATTCCAGGGCCCAACTATCCGGGGAAAAATATGAATGTGTACATGCAACCGCTTAAGGACGAATTGCAAGAAGCCTGGGATAATGGGTTCAAGACATACGACGCCTATAGCAAACGGAACTTCATAATGCGTGTTTGGTACATGTACTCGACGCATGACTTGCCGGCGTATGCGCTATTCGTTGGCTGGTGTGTGCATGGAAGGTTCCCGTGCCCCACATGCAAGGGAGCTCTTGAGTTTCGTTGGCTTCAGGCCGGTCGCAAGTTTTCTTGCTTCGGCATGCATAGACAGTTCCTGAATCCTCGCCATAAGTTCAGAAAAGACAAGAAGAACTTCATCAGAGGTAGAGTTGTCAAAAACTCTACACCACCTGCATTGACAGGCCAACAGACCCTGGATCAGTTAAACGCTCTCGAGCCAGATCCAGAGCGTCCAGGGTACTTCAAGGGGTCTAATTCTAAGCACGCCTAGACTCACAAAACATGCTTATGGGATCTGCCTTACTTCAAAGACCTCCTTTGCCCACACAACATCGACGTGATGCACACTAAGAAGAATATCGCCGAGGCACTTTTTGATACATTGTTCGGCATAGATGGGAAGTCAAAGGATAATACTAAGGCTAGAGTCGATCTGGAGGCGCATTGTGATAGGCCGTTACAAAACATGAAAGAACCGAAAGGAAAGCAGAACTGGACGAAGCCAAAGGCATGGTTCAATCTTGGAAGGCCAGCTATGAGGGAAATTATCTTGTGGGTGAAAATGCAGTTGATGTTCCCCGATGGGTATGCAGCGAATCTACAGAGGGGAGCCAGTCTTGATAAATTGAAGATATTTGGTCTCAAGAGTCATGATTGGCACATATGGATTGAGCGGGTAATGCCGGTGATGTTGCGTGGCTTCATCCCTGAGGATGAATGGCTAGTACTGGCAGAACTCAGCTATTTCTTCCGTGTTCTTTGTGCGAAAGAACTATCGCCTGGCGTGCTAGAAGCAATGGAAGAGTTGGCGCCGGAGTTGATCTGCAAGTTAGAGAAGATCTTTCCACCGGGCTTCTTTAATCCATTGCAACATTTGATTTTGCATCTCCCGACCGAGGCAAGATTGGGGGGGGGGGGCGTGCAAAATCGTTGGTGCTACCCAACTGAGAGGATGCAGAAGACGCTTCGACAAAAATGTAAAAATAAACGTAGAATTGAAGCATTGATGGCTGAGGCATTCATCACTGAGGAGGCGGCAAACTTCGTGACAGCACACTACGAAGCCAAAAATCGTCATTTGCATAATCCGAAGCCTCGGTACAATGCTGACGACCCTAAAAAGGGTGGATCCAACCTCAGCCTATTCAACGGGAATCTCACACCAGCCAGTGTTTCAAATCCAGTATCTTTGGATAACGAACAATGGCGGACCATTTTGTTGTATATCTTCAACAACCTGATAGAAGTGCGGCCGTACATCGAGTAAGTTCTCGGTACATAGTTTCGCAACTTCTATTTCCTTTGAACTGCTCTTATTCCTGGATATTTCATACAGTCGATACGTCACCTTATTCTCGTATGGAGCGGTGATCCAAAAGGATTCTGTCGAAGAGTATGAGCTTCTCGCAAAGCAAGGAGGCGGCTATCCCGGTTTCATCTCTTGGTTCAAACAAACGGTAATTTCTATTAGACTTGTAGGCTAATTTGTAGGCGGCTATCCCGGTTTCATTCGCTAATTTGTGCGTAATGCAACAATCCTTTCATATTAAACTTGTAGGCTAATTCAAAGTCTATGGACGCCGAATTGAGACAAGTCGCTAATGGTTTTGACTATAAGGTCCGTTCATTTGACAAATACGACATCAACGGGTATCGCTTTCGTACCTATGGCAAAGAGCTATCTATGGCCGACCGAAAGTCTACAAATTGTTGTGTATCTGCTATCGGCGAAGGAGGTACCGAGTATTATGGGAGAGTTGAAGCAATTTATGAACTTCTATTCTATGGTGAAAACCCACCAAATGTCGTAGTCTTCAAATGTTATTGGTTTTAGCCGAAGGAGACTAGAAGGACTCATGAACATATAGGGCTAGTTGAAATCAACCAAAGCACCCATTTAGATGTTCCTGATGTCTATATTACGGCTCAACAGGCGACCCAAGTATTCTATCTACCGTGGGCCTGCCAAACTAATCCAAATCTGAAAGGTTGGGATGTCGTTTATGAAGTGCCGCCACGTGCTAGACTATCTCCCCCAAAGGAAGAGGATTATGAACCTCACATTAACCCAGACACATATGAAGGAGAATTCTTCCAAGAGACACGTCTTTCCAAAAAGCGTTTCAAGAACCGCTATACTTCACCCCAAAACATTGAAGTAGACAGCGATAGTGAATCCGACATCACCCCAGAGGAGGAACAAGAAGAGCCGGAACAAGAAGAGGTTACTGCTGCAGATGACCTGTCATTGCTTGACCGATTACGTCAAGGTGGCCTTCCACATGTTGATGCCACTGAACCCTATGAGCCCGTCATTGATTATAGTGATGATGATGATTATGCATTTATTGATGATACTGATCGAGATTATTAGTAGTGTCATGTATTAAAAATTTTTATGTTGTACTTGATGATGATACACTTATGTGATACACATATTATTAATCATGTCGGTCTTTTTTTATGTTGTACTAATTTCGTTTACTGTTTGTCATGGCAGGTGTTGAAAGATGGTGGGCGCTGGTCGGGAGCGCGCCAAGGCCCCTTCTTCGTCGGCGCGTGGTCTGAGGTCTTCCATTCAAGACGCACCTCTCCGCCGAGCGTTGCTGGACAGTATGGCCACACCGCCGGGCCCTTCTTCGTCGACCGCGGTGCCCAGCAGGGGACGAGGTAGGAAGAGAGGAGGTGGGGCACGTGGTCGCGGGACAGGAGGTAGGGTGACTGCTACGGCGCCTTCCTCGCCGCCACCCCCAGCTGTTTCACCCGAGCACGTGACTGCTAGGGTGGACTTGTCCGAGGAGGAGGCTACACGGACTCGGGACCACGAGCCTCCGGTCCACGGGTCTTGGGACCACGAGCCTCGGGTCGACTGGCCTTCGGCCCACGAGACCCCGGAGGAGCACATGTCCGGATGGGGTACCTGGCCGGATCAGCCCGAGGAGCCGAGTGGCCATGCTGATGATGGCGGGGAGCCGACTGATCTTGAGGAGGAGGGGGGCACCGTCTACCAGCGTGGTGCTACACGGCTCCCGTCCGTGCCGGCGACCCGCGGGCAGAGGTGGTTGATTTTCCCTGATGGAGAGAGGTACGTAAGTGCATTTAATATTTTTGTACCTTCTGCATTCACGTTTCTTCAAATAACTAATGTGTTGGCCTTGTCATGCTGCAGGCGTTGGGACCACCATCATAGCGTCCGCGGGCCCAACTCCGTCCTTGGAGTTCTTTGCCGGCAAAACTTCCCGGGGTTTGTCACATTGCCTGGTGAGAGTTGGCTTCCAGAGCTTGGATTGAGCTGGGAGCACTACGTGGCTGCCCCGGCCCCGCCGGATGAGATTATCGACGGTGTCGTGTGCGACACGAGGGCAGACATGGTGATCAGAAAGTTCTGGGTAATTTCTCCTTTACACATTTAAAAATCTTCAACTAGCTAGTTATTAATTGTACTAATCAATATTGTATCATTTGATTGCAAACATTCTACAGGTGTGAGGAGGGATACGAGGAGGACGCGGCACATGTTATCGAGAACGTCTGCAAGCGCCTACTCCAGAACTTACGGCACGAGGCTCGGGTGCAGGCTGTTCGAGACTACTACGCCTTGCGTGGTATCAAGAAGACCAAGCTGGCGTGCCGCGATAAGTTCCTGAGTAAGGAGCAGTACATGAAGGTAATTCTTAAGGCCTTCTACTTAAGTTCCTTCATTTAGTAATTCTTAGCCGTAGCGCTCAAGTTTCTATTTGCTAACTTAGGCGCCTCCGAGATGGTGTGCGGATCGGATGGATTGTTGGGAGGTGTTGGTCGATGAGTGGTGCTCAAAAGAATGGCTAGCCCTCCACAACTGTGACACCCAAAATTTTATTTGGATTTTTCAAAAGATTTTATTTGACTTGAGGGAGGTGATTTAAATTTTTTCTTCCAAAGAAACCTCCCTTTCAATATATTTTTTTTATGGCAAGAGTTTTTTTTATTTTGGATTCACCCAAGACTTTCTTTTGGTCTTGGAGGTCCTTGCCTTTTTATTTTGACTCAAGACAAAATACTTTTCACTTGAGAAAAATGCCTTTTGAAAACCTCTTTGAAATTTGCACTATGGCTTTTGGAATGATCCTTTACCACTTTCAACAATTCCCTCTTGCCATGGCCTTAGTGCAAATCCACTCTCCTAAACCTTCCCTCATCTTTGGATCATGTTTTGCATCAAATGCAGCAAGTTGTACCTCTCCATCTAATTATTTTCCATTTAAATCTTATCAAATAAATTTCTGTCTTCTATTCTAGCCCTTGGAGATTTACAAAGGAGCTACCATCTCTGCTTTGATTTTTGCCCCCAAACCAACTCCCCTTCCTAGTCCTTTGAACCCTCAACCAAGATCCATGAAGATCCACTGGTCTTCAGTTCAAATTTTTCAAACTACACTTGCTGCAAGTTTGGACCAGATTTGTCAAATTTGGTGAAATTCATTCAAATCCTTCTCCAAATATTCCAAGTAAAATCAGGCAGCCTCTGGGTACATTGAGTGGTCACCTCACCAAGTCCCAGCCCCAGGAAATTTTTTCTCATTGCCAAATCATTCTGTCGAACACCTGCAGTGCATTGTCAATGTCAAGTTCATTAAAGTTCAGGAACAGTTTCAGTACACTGTCGTTTTCTTCAGAACTTGTTGTCGATCTCGACAGTGCCTCGATGTCGCCTTGCTCCCCGTCCCCTCCCCCTTGTTCCTGCACCGCACGAGCGCCTGGACGCTTGCGGACATCGGCGACGAGTAGGAGGAGGTGCGCCGCCCCGTGACCGACGCCAGCGGCGGCTTAGCGGCCGCCAGAGAGAGGCGCGGCGCCGACGGCGCCACCCAGCGCCGCCCAAGCCACCGGAGCTCGCCGCGTGGCCTTCCACTCCCCAGAACGCGCTGCCACCCTCGTCGTGAACCGCTGGGCGCGGAGCGCGCTCTCTGCCGCCGACGTGCCCGTGCGGCCACCCCACCGTGGACCGACGCCATTACGCCAAGACCAACTCAGTTTAGCAGTGGAACGGCACCAGTAAACCTCACTGATGCTGCCTGGCCACTCAAACCACCTGCTCAACCACTACCTCGCCGTAATCGCTCGCCGGAGATTCTCCGTTGACAGCCACCCCCTCGATCCGCCTATAAATAGAGGCCCCGAGCTTCAACTCGAACCCACACCACCTCTGCACTCCACCTAGAGCACGCCTAGCCACTGGAACAGCCCCGAGGAGGTCTCCTTCCTCGACTCTGGCCGCCGCGACCCGCCACGGGATCCAGCTCGATTCGCCCCCGTGCGTGCACCTCCGCCTCCCATCTCTTGCCAGTAGCTTCCCTATGCATCCACTCTTCTGACCCGCGCTTCAATTCGAGGTTTGCAGCTCACCACCGAAGTTCCCCACCATCACCCGAACCGCCGTCCGCCGGAGAAAGTGTCGCCGTCGACGTGGTGCTCTCCGTCGGTCGAGTCCACCACCCACCGATGCGGAAGGACACACTAAAGCTCTTGGTACCCCCCCCCCCGATCTTCCTGACTCGCCGTGGTTCGACGCCGGCGTCCACCGCAGTCTTCGGGTGCCGGCGAGCTTTTTGAACCTGACATGTGGACCCCCATGTCAGCCTCTGTTCTATTCTCCCTCGAACCGTTTTCTGTTGGCGCCTTCGGGCAAAATACGTTTTCCCTTTTTAGCTGGCGCATTTCTTTCCAAAGCGTTTTCTGTTCTCTCAGTTTAAATCCTGGAACTTTTCTGTTTCATTACAGATGAGTCCCTGGACAGAAACATTTATAACTTTTTAATAAAAAGGGATTTTTGAGTGATTCTTTTTCTGACAGTCTTAAAATTTTGTCTAGTTTTTTATGGGATTTATTTGGAAAAAGTTTGGAGAAATTTTTATGCACGCGTTGGTTTTCACGTTAGTGCCCGTTTTCGTTATGCCGTAGGTTCCGGAAGAGGTGACGGAGCCGCGAACTTCGCCGAGCTAGACTCCGACTTCTCCGAACCAGGCAAGCATGTTTGAACCTTGGATATGATAGGTGTTTTGCATGTTTGCGTGTCAGTTTGTGCGTGGCATATGAGTGTCAGTGAGTACCTCGTTGCTTGTGAGGCAACTACCCGCTTTTTCCAAAGTCGCGATGATCTCTGGTGAGAGATGGCCTAATCATGTGGTGACATGAAGGGCAGCAAGGTGGTACTGTTGTAGCATACCAGCCTTGCATCATCCGACGAATTCCGACGTTAACGTGGATGGAGTCACGTTATCGTTCTTTTCCCCTCCGTGCTGCCACATGTTTCATTTGCCAGGGTGCGGTTTAGTAAGTTGGTAACCTCTTTCCGTGTACACACCAAACAGAGGGGCCGGGATGATGGTTCCTTGGCCCAGGATTAAAGCCAGTCATCCGGTCAGGGGGCATGGGTGTTTCCGGTTGGGACCGAGAGGGGGGCACCCCCTTAGAGGGCGCGTATAGAAATTTGATCCCATGCTACGCGAGGTTGTAGCCTCCCCGTCTCAAGGATTTTCTTGAACGTTGCCGATGGTGATCCCTGGCTTCGGAATGTTGAATGGGTGTGTACTGGTTAGACGTGTTTCTTCCAAAACACCGTAAATGGAACTAGTCCCCATGACTACTGAAATCCGTTGGCTGTGGTTAAGTACAAACTCTGCAGAGTCAAATTCTTCCAAGTCATCGTATCCATGATCAAGTAGTGTAATCAGTATATCCATATCTATCCGCGAGGAAAACTTGTCCCCGGTGAACAAGCTCAAGTGGTAACCCCAGTTTAATTATTATTACTGTGGATGGACTAACCTTATATTTGTCTCGTACTTGTAATAATTTATAATCTCGAGCTACTGAATTATTGAGCTACAATATAAGCCCTTTATGTGACGTTGCGCAGACGTTTGACTGTGGCGTGTTTTTGTTTCTTACTTTAAATATAAGCCCTTTATGTGATGTCGCTCAGACGTCCGACTGTGGCACGCACTGCCTTTATTTTCTGTTATAAGCCCTTTATGTGGTGTCGCCCCGACGCCCGACTGTGGCATTATTATTCTTGCAGTTTCCTCTCGAGGAGTCATTCAGACACTCGTTTGGCACCAGTATTACTATTCTTGCAGTTTCCTCTCGAGGAGTCATTCAGACCCTCGTTTGGCACCAGTATTACTATTCTTGCAGTTTCCTCTCGAGGAGTCATTCAGACCCTCGTTTGGCACCCAGTATGTACTATCTCTATGTCTGAACGCACTGGTTAATTTGTTCATACGCTTCATGTTTACATTTGTTAGATCTTATGTCCGAACTGTCATGCGAGTACTTTCATAGTACTCACCTGGCTTGTTGATTTGGCCAGATGTTGACGAAGGCGATCTCTTGGATGAAGAGTTTGATAGCGCGTCCGACGCCTAGAGGAGTCCCAGTCAGTCCTGCGTGATCCCGGATATTGGTCACTTGTATTATATACGCTTCCGCCACCCGCGATAAGTCTCCTCGAGCCTCACTCCGACGCTCGAAGAGCTGTAGTCTTCAGGAGTCATATCACTCGCTTCGCGGTGATATTTCCACCACCGTTATTATCGTGAGTTAGTAGTTATGCCACCCTATCCGCCGTTATCGGCGTGCATGTAATAAATTGTGGAGCAGTCTCCGCTCAACCTTGTATTTTATTCAGTACTCCTGGTATTTTTCTTCTGTGACCAAGATATTGTCTACCAGTGAGAAGGAATTCTTCCTTACTGGTCCGTAAAAGGGATTGGTCTCTCAATAATTATTTTATTGAAAACCGGTCGTGACAACAACGAGGCCAAGGACAAACGTGCCCAAATGGAAGGTGTGCCACACCATCAAGGCAGCTCCAACTTATATCAGTTCGGGCGCAACTGGTATGTGGTTTGCTTCATGATTCATGCAATTCATTCATCATGCTAGCTTGAGCCCTTTAATTACTAATTTACATTGTTTCTCTCTTTCAGGCACGCCACAATAAGGTGGATAAGGTGCCAAAGGTGTACGACCTGTATGCCATGGCCCACACTGCCTCTTTCAAGAAAGTCAAGGCTTTCTCTCAGTCTGACCTCGATGATGCAAACAACTTCACCAACATCTCCACCCACAACAAGCTCGTGAGATATAGAGATGAGGGGAAGGCGAGGAAAGGGGAGGACTTTAACCCGAGCCAGGGTCCCATTGATCCAGAGCTGGTGATGATATCTGGTGGCGGGAGGTCCCATGGCTCCATAGCCATTGGAGATGGACTTATCCGTTGGCCTAGCACTCTCCCGGAGATCAAGGCGCGCCAGTCGAGCTCCGCTCCTGAGATAAGGCCTCGTGAACGGCCAGTGCAACTCGCCATCAAGGTTAGTGATACGTACCCAGTTATCTTTCTCCATTACATTGTGTGCGCTTCCATCAATGATTACAAATGGTCATGTGAGTGGTGTTGCAGGCTGCTATACAGAGTGAGAGAGATAGAACGGAGAAACTTCTGGCAGAGGCGGCGGAGAGGCAGCGGGAGTTGGAGGAGAGGACGACAAAGATGATGGAGGAGGAGAGGGCACGGAATGACATGCAGGCAAGGGCCATGTACGAGCTCCTTGTGGTAAGTTTCTTCTGCAGATTAGCCAAAACATTCATGTAGTGTTTGTCTCATTACTAACTACTATGACTGAGTCGTCAAAACCAAATGTGCAGTCTGTGTGCGAGAAGACTGGTCAGACCGCTCCGCCGATGCCAGTCATTGCTCCTGGGACCACGGTGAGTTTAATTTGAATGGACATTACTTGCTAGTCTTAACATTTGAGTGTCATCATGCTAACAAGACATTGGAAACGATCTTTGGTGCAGCGTAACTCCAGAAAAGCATCGCACGATCCTTCTCCAGCTACCGACACGAGCCAGCCCGCTCCTACACCTCCTGGATCTTGGTAAGTTTATCTAGTGTTTTTCTTAACACATGCATAAAGACCTAGACTTAGCTTTATTTCCTCCAATGCTTACCATAATGACCTAGACTTAGCTTCATCTCCTCCAAAATGACTTAATAAGCTTACTGACCTCCAAAACCATCCATTTTACCTAAGTTAGCTCTAAAACGATCTGTATTTAGCTTACTTATGTCAAAAATTGCATAATTAGCTTAGTTAGCTCATAAACGATCCATTTTACCTAAGTTAGCTCTAAAATGACCCATTTTACCTAGGTTAGCTTATAAATGATCCAGTTCATCCAAGTTAGCTCAAAAATGACCCATTTTACCTAGATTAGCTCCTAAATGATCCATTTTACCTATGTTAGCTTTAAAATGGCCCATTTCACCTAGGTTAACTCCAAAATGACAGATCTTACCTAGGTTATCTCATAAACGATCCATTTCAACTAATTTAGATCACAAACGATCCATTTCACCAAGTTAGCTAAAAAACGATCCATTTCACCTAAATTAGCTCTTAAATGATCCATTTCACCTAAGTTAGCTCTTCAACTAAATTAGCTCATAAATGATCCATTTCACCTAAGTTAGCTCAAAAACGATCCATTTCAACTAAGTTAGCTCCTAAATGATCCATTTCACCTAAGTGAGCTAAAAAACGATCCATTTCACCTTAGTTGCCTCAAAAACGATCCATTTGACCTTAGTTAGCTCATAAACGACCCATTTCAACTAAGTTGGCTCATAAATGATCCATTTCACCTTAGCTAGCTCATAAACGACCCATTTCAACTTAGTTAGCTCATATATGATCCATTTCACGTAAGTTAGCTCATAAATGACATACTCTTCTTGTTCTAGTCTTCTTCTTGTTCCACTCTTCTTGTTCTAGTCTTCTTCTTGTTCTACTCTTCTTGTTCTAGTCTTCTTATTCTAGTCACCTATTTCTAACTTTCTTATTTTTCATTTTGCAGATTTCATTCACTTGACGAAAGCTTGCATAGATGGAGTGCTCCTTATCCCTTTCTCTGTTTCTTTTGTATCATTGAACTATGCATGTATCGTTGGATGAAACTATTGTAATATATATGGTTGGATGCCTCTATGTTGAACTTGCTATGTATGATGGAACTATGCATGGAACTTGGTAGTTGGATGGAACTATGCATGGAATTGGTAGTTGGATGGAACATATGTGATGAAGTTATCTGATGGAACTATGTATGATGGAACTATGCATGTTGGATATCTTATATGTTTGCTCTGTAATTGCTATCACAACCGGTTTTCCAATAAAAATATTTATTGAGAAATCGATCCCTTTTACGGACCAATAGAGAAGAATCCTTCTCACTGGCAGACAATATCTTGATCACAGAAGAGAAACCAGGAGTACTAAATATAATACAAGGTTGAGCGGAGACTGCTCAACAATTTTATTACAAGCACGCCAATAATACTTAAACGCGGATAGGGTGGCATAACTACTAACTCACAATAAGAAGCGGTGGTGGATAAATCACAGTGAAGTGGGTGACATGACTCCTGAAACTAACAGCTCTTCGAGCGTCGGAGTGAGGCTCGAGGATACTTATTGTGGGTGGCGGAAGCGTATATAATACAAGTGACCAATATCCAGGATCGCACGGGACTGACTGGGACTCCTCTAGGCGTCGTACTCACTATCAAACTCTTCATCCATGAGATCGCCTTCGTCAACATCTGGCCAAATCAACAAGCCAGGTGAGTACTATGAAAGTACTCGCAAGACAGTTCGGACATAAGATATAACAAATGTAAACATGATGCATATGAACAGATTAATAGAGCGCACTCAAACAACAAGATGGCAATGCATGGGAAATAAAAGGGAAGTCGGGCGGTAGTCCTCCCGAAATCCCAAAGTAATACTGAAGGCCAATCGAGTGTCTGAATGACTCCTCGAAAGGATACAAATGAAATAACAATGCCGCAGTCGGGCGGTAGTCCTCCCAAACTCTTCATCCCTGGATGATAGTGAATACCGACATCATAGTCCTTGACCAATTCCAACCAGCGTCGTTGTCGTAAATTCAGCTCTGGTTGTGTGAAAATATATTTAAGGATCTTAAGGTCCGTATATATATTTCACAACGATTTCCCAACAGAAAGTGCCTCCATTCCTTGAGTGCATGGATGACCGCTGCTAACTCCAAGTCATGAGTTGGATAATTTTCCTCATGCTTCCGTAGTTGCCTGGAAGCATACGCGACAACTTTGCCATCCTGCATCAGCACGCATCCAAGGCCCTTCCGGGATGTGTCACAATACACTTCAAAACTCTTGTGTATGTCTGGCACGGTCAAAACTGGTGCTGTTGTTAGTTTCTTCTTGAGTTCTTGGAAGCTTTTCTCGCACGCTTCCGTCCATGCAAACTTCTTGTCTTTCTTGAGCAACTGTGTCATCGGTTTTGCCACAGTGGAGAATCCTTCAATAAATCTTCTGTAATATCCGGCCATTCCCAGGAAACTCCGCACATCTGTCACGTTGGCTGGTGGTTTCCAGTCAAGTATGGCTTTGACTTTTTCTGGGTCTACGGCCACGCCTTCTTGGGTCAATATATGGCCTAGGAAACCAACTTGCCTTAGCCAAAATTCACACTTGCTAAATTTGGCGTACAATTGATGTTTCCTTAATTCTCCCAAAACAATTCTGAGATGTTCAGCATGCTCTTCTGGTTTTCTTGAATATACCAGAATGTCGTCAATGAACACCACAACAAATTTGTCCATGAATTTCATAAACACTTTGTTCATGAGGTGGACGAAATATGCGGGGGCGTTCGTCAGTCCAAACGGCATTACTGTGAACTCATATAATCCGTATCTGGAGGTAAATGCCGTCTTAGGGATATCTTCAGTCCGTACTTTTAATTGATGATATCCCGATCTTAAATCAATCTTTGAGAACACCTTGGCTTGCGCGAGCTGATCAAACAAATCATTTATACGTGGCATCGGATATTTGTTTTTGATGGTGACCATATTGAGAGCTCGATAGTCTATGCACAATCTCAGTGTCCCATCCTTTTTCTTGGCGAATAATACTGGCGAACCCCATGGTGAGGAGCTGGCTCGAATAAATCCTTTGTCCAGTAATTCCTTTATCTGCTTCTTCAATTCTACCAATTCTGAGGGTGCCATTCTATAAGGTTTCTTATAGATGGGAGTGGTGCCAGGTGCTAGTTCAATGCTGAACTCTATCTCTCAGTCTGGTGGCATGCCTGGTAGTCTTCAGGGAATACGTCTGGAAATTCGCACACCACTGGAACCTTTCTCAATTCTGACATGTCTACTTTGTTCAACTTTGGTTGCCGTGACCGTGGTCTCTCTTGAGCTGTAACCTTTATTGTCTTGCTGTGATGATGAGTGAGAATCACAGTCCGACTGAAACAATCAATAAATCCCTTGTTGGTGGTCAACCAGTCCATCCCTAGGATGACATCCAGTCCTTTATTTTCCAACACGATGAGATTAGCCTGAAACTTTAGTCCTTCGAACTCAATGATCACTCCTTAGCAGTAACTCTGAGCGATCTGCTTATTTCCGGGGGACTTGATGATCCTAGATTTTTCCAAGGGAAGTATCGGAAAACCATGTTGCAAAACGAAACTCTTCGAAATGAACGAGTGAGAAGCTCCAGAATCAAACAAAACCGTGGCAGGTACTGTGTTGACAGGGAACGTACCGAGTATGATATCTGGGGCATTCTGGGCTTCTTCCCTGGTCACATGGTTCAGGTGACCCTTCCTGTGATTGTTGTTGGTATTGAAATTGTTGCGCTTGGGGGCTGGATTGTTCCCACCATTGTTCGGCTTGGGGGCCGAGTTCCTTGGTTTTGGGCACTGTTTGGCATAGTGCCCTTCTTCACCACAAGCATAGCAAGTGACCCCTGGACGGTACGTAAAGTCCTTGTCCCTTGAATGAAACTGTCTGGTTAGCCTTATAGCAGTCGTCGTGGATTTTCTCGCTTCATTCCTCGGAACCTCAGTCTTGCTTCGATTGTTGCGAGCAAGAGTCGTCTTGTCCCTTTTCCGCTTACGGATATCCTCCAGACTGCGGCGCTCATTCTCCAAGGTAATGGCCTTGTCAACCAGAGTTTTAAAATCCGGGAAAGTGCGTACGACCAGTTGGCATCTTAATGCTGGCGCCAGACCGTCCAGAAATTTTTCCATCCTTTTGTTCTCAGTCATATGTTCATCGTAGGCATAACGAGATAGCTGGGTAAACTGACCGTTGTATTCTGTCACTGACATGCCTCTTTGCTTCAGGTCATCAAATTCTCTTTTCTTGATTTTTATCATGCTCCTGGCGATGTGTGCCCCACGAAAGCCTTCCTTAAACTCTTCCCAGGTGATGTTGTGTTCACTGGGATGCATGTGTAGGAAGTTCTCCCACCATGCTGCAGCTGCTCCAGTGAGGTAGTGAGGTGCATAAAGCACCTTCTCCTGATCAGAACATTGAGCAATAATCAACTTTCTTTCGATGTCACGAAGCCAATCATCGGCTTCAAGCGGCCTATCAGTGTGAGCAAACGTTGGAGGGCGTGTCTTCTACAGTTCAGACAACTTGGAGTGTGGTTGGTTATGGCTCACAGTGATTCCCCATATTGATGACGTGATTCATCATTTCTTGGTGTTGTTGTTGGCTTTGTTCGAAAAGGCGGCATACTTGAGATAAGGCTGCCTCGCTGTCCTGTTGACTAGACTGTCCCTGAGTGATGTTGTTGCTGGTCTGTGTTCCATAAACTTCTTCGGTTGGATTTGGCATGGAACGGGTCCAAGGACGAGACATTTTCCACTCTGGGGTATTATTTTGCAAAAATCATGAGAAGAACTGTGTGGCACAAGGAAAATCTTGCAAAGACAAAAATTTTAAAAGACCTCAAGATTTCCCAAGAAAATATTTGACTGCGCACGGAGAAGGACTGCTTAGCACATATCTTACACGCGATACGCAAACATACGATACATCACTCAGGATGTGCGTACACATTCCTGACATGTTATTTAGACTAGCACACTCCTCCGGAATGCAGCGCACACAACTACTACAAACTTAGGTACATAAAACATAACATACATGCAGGCACAACGCGCGGCTACTAAGCGCACTCAGTCGGAGATGGTGAAGATGTCCTTCCCCTTGCCGAGGGTAAGACCCAGCGGTGCAGGAGACTCAACCTCCACCTCCTCCCTAGTAGGCTCCAGGCGCGTAGCACTGCGCTGAGGTGATGGCGCGGGAGCGACAGGCGGTAGTGCGGGTGCGGCAGGCGGTGCAGCTCTGACTGGAGTAGGAGCGATGACTCGGTCGAACTCCTCAGTGGTAGGCAGACGGCGAGCAGTGGCCAAAATGGCCGGTGAATAGGATGCTGAGGACGAGACGAACGTCAGTGGCGGTGCCATGTGGAGAAGCTCCTTCCTGCTGGCAGAACCGCCCCGAACTAAGTCCATCCGGGCAGCCACAAGATCATCCACGAGGTTGTCGAAAGATTACTCCAGAGCTTTGAGGTACTCGACAAGCATCTCGATAGCTTCATCCCGCTCTCCCCTATGGCAGGCGAATGCATAGTGACAAGTATATGGCACATGGCATGGGAGGTAGCGGTAGTGACGAGTCTTCATCATAGGAAGGATATCCCGAAGGCGAGCTATCGCCTCACGGGCGGCCATCTGCATGGCATGCCTCTCCGTAGGCATGGCCCCTCCCACAAAACGGAAGTGGCGTGACGCAGAACGTCCTCCCTTGAATTGCACCACGGCTTGGTGCATAGACACGTCGTCGCTGAGCTTGTGCTGGTAAAGCGTGAACTCCGGACGAGTCGCTGGCCCGATCGCGAGCTTGGTGATGGAGACGAGGAGTTTGACAAACCCCTCGGGCACGTTAGTGAACACCCGAGTCTCGCAGTCGTTGCCAGCCATCTACAAAAGTAGGCAAAAATTCTGAGTAGTCAAATCATAAATTTATGATGACCAACAGAAAATAGCTACATTTGCAAAATGCTGAAAAAGCACCAAAGACGCTAATAACTGATTAGCGATCGCACCTAGTGGCTTCCTACAGTCAGCCTGGCTCTGATACCAAGCTTGTCACGACCGGTTTTCCAATAAAAATATTTATTGAGAAACCGATCCCTTTTATGGACCAATAGAGAAGAATCCTTCTCACTGGCAGATAATATCTTGATCACAGAAGAGAAACCAGGAGTACTAAATATAATACAAGGTTGAGCGGAGACTGCTCAACAATTTTATTACAAGCACGCCAATAATACTTAAAGGCGGATAGGGTGGCATAACTACTAACTCACAATAAAAAGCGGTGGTGGATAAATCACAGTGAAGTGGGTGACATGACTCCTGAAACTAACAGCTCTTCGAGCATCGGAGTGAGGCTCGAGGATACTTATTGTGGGTGGCGGAAGCGTATATAATACAAGTGACCAATATCCAGGATCGCACGGGACTGACTGGGACTCCTCTAGGCGTCGGACTCACTATCAAACTCTTCATCCATGAGATCGCCTTCGTCAACATCTGGCCAAATCAACAAGCCTGGTGAGCTCCGCTGGAATAACAATTCAAACGGGTATACCACTTAAGCTTGTTCACCGGGGATTTACCACGAGGACTGACATAGATATGGATATACTGGCCATGGTCCTTGATCACGGACACGATGACTCGGAAGGATTTGACTCTGCAGAGTTTGTACTTTAACCACAGCCAACGGATTTCAGTAGTCACAAGGACTAGTTCCGTTTACGGTGTTTTAGGAGAAACACATCTAACCAGTACACACCCATTCAACATTCCGATGCCAGGAATCACCCTCGGCAACGTTCAAGAAAAACCTTGAGACGGGGAGGCTACAACCTCGCGTAGCATGGGATCAAATTTATATACGCGCGCTCTAAGGGGTGCCCCCCTCTCGGTCCCAACCGGAAACACCCATGCCCCCTGACCGGATGACTGGCTTTAATCCAGGGCCATGGAACCCTCATCCCGGCCCCTCTATTTGGTGTGTACAAGGAAAGAGGTTAACAACTTACTAAACCGTATTCTTTGCAGAAAACATTTGGCAGCACGAAAGGGGAAGAACGGTAACGTGGCTCGGTCCACGTTAACGTCAGAATTTATCGGATGACGTAAGACTGGAATGCTACAACAATACCATCTTACTACCTTTCATGTCACCACATGATCAGGTCATCTCTCATCAGAGATCACGGTAACTTCGGAACACACGGATAGTTGCCTTGCATGCAACGAGATACTCACCGATGCTCATATGCCATGCACAACCATTCAAGCAAACATGCAAAACACCTATCATATCAAAGGTTCAAACATGCTTGCCTGGTTCGGAGAAGTCGAAGTCTAGCTCGGCGAAGTTCGCGGCTCCGTCACCTCCTCCGGAACCTACGGTATAACGAAACTGTATACTAACGTGAAAATCGTCGCGTGCATAAACATTGTTCCAAAAATTTCCAAATAAATACTACAAAAAACTAGACAAAAATACAAGACTGACAGAAAAAGAATCAATCAAAAATCATCTTTTATTAAAAAGTTATAAGGGTTTTAGTCCAGGGACTAATCTGTGATGAAACAGAAAAGAACCAGGGACTTGACTGAGAAAACAGAAAACGATTCGGAAAGAATTGCGCCAGCCCAAAGAGAAGACGCATTCTGCCCGAAGGCGCCATCAGAAAACGGTTCGAGAGGGAAACAAAAGAGAGGCTGGCGGGGGGGTCCACACGTTAGGTTTAAAAACTCCAGCGGAGCTCACAGGCGCCCGAAGGCGGCGGTGGTCGCCGGCGTTGAACCACGGCGAGGCAGAGAGATAGGAGGGTACCAAGAGGTTCAGGTGGTTCTTCCGCGTCGGTGGGTGGTGGACTTGGCCGTCGGAGAGCACCACGTCGACGGCGACACTTTCTCCGGCGGACGGTGGTTCAGGCGATGGTGGAGAACTCCGGTGGGTGCTGCAAACTCCAAATTGAAGTGCGGGTCAGGAGACTGGATGTACTAGGAAGCTACTGGCAAGAGCTGAGGGGTAGAGGTGCACGCAGGGGAGCGAATTGAGCTGGGTCCCGTGGCGGGTCGAGGCGGCCGGAGTTGGGGAAGAAGGCTCCCTCGGGGCTCTTCCAGTGGCTTCGCATGGTATTGGTGGTGTGTAGAGGTGGTGCGGGTTCGAGTTCGAGCTCGGGGCCTCCTTTTATAGGCGATCCGAGGGGGTGGCCGTGAACGGGATTTATCCGGCGAGCGATTACGGCGAGGCAGAGGTTGGTTAGGGGGTTTAGGGGGCTAGGCACCATCAG
This sequence comes from Triticum aestivum, assembly GCF_018294505.1. NCBI lineage: Eukaryota > Viridiplantae > Streptophyta > Magnoliopsida > Poales > Poaceae > Triticum > Triticum aestivum. The sequence continues at coordinate 429,403,342 of NC_057808.1, read as the reverse complement.
GGAAAATCACTGGTGCCGTTCCACCGCTAAACCTCGGTCGGGCAAGGCGTAATGCGCCGATCCTCGACGGGGCAGCCGTACGGGCACGGCGGCGGCAGAGAGCGCGCTCCGCGCCTAGCAGTTCACGACGAAGGATGGCAGCATGCACGGGTGAGTGGATGGCCACGCGGCGGCCTCAGGTGGCTTGGGCGGCGCTGGACGGTGCCGTCCACCGCTGCGCCTCTCTCTGGCAGCCGCAAAGCCGCTGCTGCCGTCGCTCACGGGTGGCGCACCTCCTCCTTCTCGTCGCCGACGCCCGCAGACCTCCAGGCGATCATGCGGCGCAGGGATAAGAAGGAGGGAACAGGGAGCAAGGCGCCACCGGGGTACTGGAGAGATCGACAACGGGCTCTGAAGAAAACGACAGTGGTTTACTGAAACTGTTTAACTGAACTCTGAACATTGACAGCAACAGTGTCCATCAGGTGTTCGACGAAATGATTTGGCATGAAGAAAAAAAATTCTGGAGCTGGGACTTGGTGAGGTGACCTCTCAATGCATCCAGAGGCTGCCTGAATTTCCTCAGATTTTTAGGAGGAGAAAACAATTGAATTTCATCAAATTTGGCAAATATGGTCCAAACTTGCAGCAAGCATCATTTGAAAAATTTAAACTGGAGACCAGTGGATCTTCATGGATCTTGGTTGAGGGCTCTAAGGACTAGCTAGGGAATTTGGTTTGGAGGCAAAACTCAAAGTAGAAAGGGTAGCTCCTTTGAAAACCTCCAGGGGTCAAAATAGAAGGCAGAAATTATTTTTGAGAAGAAATAAATGGAAGGAAGAATATGGGGAGGCTCAACATGCTGGATTTGAAGTATAACTTGGCACAAAGATGGGGAAAGGCTTATGGGGGGGATTTCCACTCATGTCATGGCAAGAAGAGATTTAGAAAAGGGGGAGAAGATCACTCCAAATGCCATAGGGCTATTTTAAAAGATTTTTTCAAAAGAAATCTCCCAAGTGAAAAGCATTTGGTTTTGAGTCCACATAAGAAGGAAAAACCTCCAAGACCAAAATCAAGTCTTGGGTGAATCCAAACAAAACATTTTTTTCATAAAAGAAAGTATTTTGAGAGGGAGAGTTCTTTAGAAGAAAATTTAAATACCCTCTTCAAATCAAAAGATTTTGATAAAACCAAAAATAAAAATTTTGGGTGTCACAATTGCCTTGTGAAATATATCTATATATGTCATATATATTTTCTGTGCAAATTGTTGGATTTAATAAAAAACAGAAAAAAAAAAGACCCAATATGCAGGCTCTTTGCCGTCTGCCACCGACGGCAACGGGCTCTTTGCCGTCTGCCGCGGACGGCAAAGAAGACACGTGGCATCCAGCTGTGCTTCCTGGGTGCTGACCCATTTGGTCAGTTTGCCTACAGTGGCAGACGACAAAGAGTAAACAATTTTGCCGTCAGCGGCGGACGGCAAAGGCCTGCCATGTAGTGACGTGTAGATGACATCATACGGCGGACGGCAAAGACACTAGAAAGTTTGCCGTCAGCGGCAGACGGCAAAGGCACTAGAAAGTTTGCCATCAGCGGCGGACGGCAAAGGCCTGCCGTTAGCCACTTAACGGACCGATAGCGCAATTATTGCCGTCCGCGGCAGACGGCAAAGGGCCTTTGCCGTCAGCCGCCAGGAAGCAGACGGCAAAGTAGCTGTTTACCGTAGCCTACTTTGCCGGAGCCTTTTGCCGTCCGCGGCTGACGGCAAAGGCCTTTGTCGTCCGCCGTTCATGCCTTTGCTGTCCGCCGTGGCAGACGGCAAAATAGCTGATTCCTGTAGTGAGGTGTATAGCTCTGCCAACTGAGCTGCTGTGATAGATTCTTTGATTGGAAGGAAATGAGCCACTTTAGTAAGCTTGTCGATGACAACGAAGATAGCATCATTTCCGCGCTTGGACTTAGGAAATCCAGTCACGAAGTCCATTTTGATATGATCAAACTTCCATTCTGGGATAGCAAGAGGTTGGAGGAGACCAGTTGGTTGTTGGTGTTCTGCTTTCACCCTTCAACAGACATCACATTCATTCACGAATTGAGTGATTTCTCGCTTCATTCGAGTCCACCAATACGACTGCTTGAGGTCATGGTACATCTTCGTACTTCCAGGATGAATGGAAAGAAGAGAATTGTGCGCCTCGTTCATAATGACTTTCCTTAGATCACCTTTAGGAACCACAATCCGGTCCTCGAAGAATAAAGTGTCTGTGTCATCAATGCGATAGCACTTGTATTTGGAAAGACCCTTGTCAATACCACGTTTCACCTTCTTCACCATGGTATCCAGGAGTTGTGCCTCACGAATTTGATATTCCAAAGTAGGAGAGACTATGAGGTTGGCAAGAAAGCCTTGAGGAACAACTTGGGGATTCAGCTTGCGGAAAGCTTCACAAAGGTCCGGTTGGAATGGCTTGATAATTAAACTGTTGCAATAAGCCTTCCTGCTCAAAGCATCTGCAATGACGTTGGCCTTGCCTGGAGTATATTCAATACTCGGATTGTACTCTTGAATCATTTCGACCGATCGAGTTTGCCTGAGGTTGAGGTTGGGCTGAGTGAAGATGTACTTGAGACTCTTGTGATCGGTGAATATGTCCACTTTCCTTCCCAACAAGAGATGTCTCCATGTTATTAATGCATGGACAACAGCCGCCAACTCAAGATCGTGAGTGGGGTAATTCTTTTCGTCAAATGGCTTGCATTAACACACCACCGAGACCTTGAAGAGAAGCATCACAGAGAACTTCAAATGGCTTGGATTCGTCAGGAGGAGTTAAGACAGGAGCTGTGACGAGTTTCTCTTTGAGAGTGTTGAAAGCAACGTCACACTCAGGAGTCCAGACATACTTCACATGCTTCTGGAGGAGGTTGGAAAGAGGCTTTGCAATCTTAGAGAAATTCTCAACGAATCTTCAGCAATAGCTTGCAAGACCAAGAAAACTGCGAGGCTGCTTGACATTCTGAGGAGGTTCCCAATTCACAATTGCAGACACCTTCTCGGGATTAACAGCAATGCCCTTGGCAGAGATGATATGAACAAGGTAAAGAACTTCATCAAGCCAAAACTCACATTTGGAAAACTTCGCATAGAATTGATACTCTCTGAGCTTGTCGAGCACCAATCGCAAATGTTTGGCATGATCCTTCTTATTCTTGGAGAAGACCAAGATATCATCGAGATACACCAGGACGAATTCATTGGTATAGGGGTTGAAGATGAAATTCATCATCCGAGAGAATGTTGGAGGAGCATTGACAAGGCCGAAAGACATGACAGTATATTCATAAGAACCAAAGCTTGTTCTGAAAGTCGTCTTGGGAATATCTTCTTCACGAATGTGTATCTGATGATAACCCATACGAAGGTCAAGCTTGGAGAATACTTTAGCACCTTTAAGTTGCTCGAATAGCTCATTGATGTTGGGAAGTGGATACTTGTTCTTGATTGTCTTCTTGTTCAATGGACGGTAGTCGACACAAAGTCGGTTCGTGCCATCCTTCTTCTGGACAAAAAGAACACCACAACCCCATGGAGATGAACTCGGTCTGATCAAACCCAGACGCTCTTGTTCATCGAGCTGTTTCTTCAATTCTTTCAGCTCCTTGGGTCCAAGCTTGTAAGGACGCTTGCACACGAGTTCCGTGCCAGGCTCAAGATCGATAACGAACTCAACTGGCCGGTGAGGAGGCATACCCGGAAGCTCTTCTGGAAAGACATCTTGGTACTCACAAACGACTGGAATCTGAGAGATAGCATCCAACTCGCCCTTCTCATTGAGAGAGAATAACCGAATGGTCTCATCACGAGCAGCATAAATGATAACATCCTCAGAAGAGTGTGTCAATTGAATTTCCCTGGCAGCACAATCAAGTTGAGCCTTGTGCTTAGAAAGCCAGTCCATCCCGAGAATTAGATCAATATCCGAGTCACCAAGGACAATTGGAGAAGACAGAAATTTATATTTGCCCATCTTGATAACGGAATCCCGAACGAATACTCGATAAGTCATTTGTCGAGTTGGGGAAACAATAGACAAAGGACTCGGCAATACTTGAGTAACCAGATCATGCATAGCCACAAAAGGTCTTGAAATGAAAGAATGCGATGCACCAGTATCAAATAAGACTTTTGCAGGAATATCATTAACTGAGAGATTACCCATTATCACATCAGTAGATTCCTCCGCTTGAGCTGCATTCATCATGTTCACCTTTGCAGACTTGGGATTATGCTTGACCACAGCATTGCTGGAAGATCTCACAGGAGGAGGCGGAAGACGCCTTTGGTTGAAGCACTTGTTAGCATAGTGACCTTTCTGCTGACACTTGTTGCAAGTCACCTCTGAGAGTGGATGATGATAAGGAGCATTCGACTTTGGAGCTTGATTCTGAGACTTGTTCTGATAGACAGGGTTGGGTGGGTGGGAAGGTCCATGGCCACCTTTGCTCTTCTGCTGGAAAGGCTGACGAAACGGGGGAGGAGGAGGCAACGAGAACTTTTGTTGCTTAGCAGCCACTAGTGAGGAAGAAGAAGACTGAACTGCGTCCCTGACTCTCTTCTTAGAAGCCTCACACTTGAGCTGAGCAGCCTCTTGCTTCAATGCCATATTGTAGAAATCATCATACTTGGTCGGCTCAGAAAGCACAAGACATAATTGCAGATCTTCTCTGAGGCCACCTCTGAATTGATAGATCATGCTCTTTTCATCAGGAACGTCTTGCTTAGCGAAGCGAGCGAGTTTCTGAAACTAGGTATTGTATTGATACACGGACATGCTGCCTTGCTTGAGATTGCGGAACTCCTCATGCTTGCTCTCAACAACACTTTGTGGAATGTGGTGAGCTTTGAAGTCTCGGCGGAAATCATCCCAGGTAGTCACACGACCTCCTCTGGAATCTTTGTATTGTTGATACCACTCGGCAGCTTGATCCTTGAGTTGAAAAGAAGCAAACTTGACAAAGTCCTCAGGCCTGACATTGCTACATTCAAAATGATTGTTGATGTCCACGAGCCAATCATCGGCGTCTGTGGCCTCGGCACAGTAACTGAAAGACTTCGGCTGATTTGCGAGGAACTGGTTGAGGGTAGCAAAGTGAGGCTGATTGTTACCTTGGCCTTGATTTCCTTGATTGCCTTGCCCTTGGGTGCGTTCTTGCAAGAGTTGCAAAATCATCTGAGCATTGGCGTTGGTGGCTTCCATGATAGCTTGCCATGCCTCCGGAGGCGCAGGTGGTGGCGGAGGGTTCGCCTGACTCCCCTCATTGCATTTCGGATTCTGACGCGTTGGCGGAGCCATCCTGAAGAGGGTGACATCCGTTAGCATCTTGATAGACAAATAGACAAATAGAATCAACGGATAGAAATTGCAACATATAGTCTTCACAATAAACATTCGAACGAGGATGAACGAATGAATTCCATAGTCAATCATCACACTTCCATAAGGTGAGAAGCCACTTGATAAGAGATTGATGAATAAAATAAAAAGGTACGAGTGGAACAAATAAGTGGTAAGGATTACCCAATCACAAACCAAATATCTGCGGGAAGAAATGCTAAGAGCTACTTGAATCCCACCTATAAACTCCTGAAACTTTCTGGTTATGCAATCTGGTGTTGGGGATACAGGGGACACAAAATATATCACCCAAACTAGCAATCCCTAGATCCAGCTGTATCCATCCATCAACACATAACCAAGAAACCTTCGGAAATCGTGTACCTCAACCTTCGAAAAGCATCCGTTATATGAGTTATGGCAATACTCCCGAACTCCCGCCCCAGTACTGGGTGGCGTCGAGGTGATCTCACCAACAACTGCATAAAAGAGATTTTCGATGTCGGCGAAACTCAGGTACTCCAGAACTGCAACGATAAAATTGTGACGACAACACCTCGGAGCTCAACTCCCCGGGACACTGCCACAACCCCTAAATGTCAGGAGGCACCAAGAACAATGTTCTCGTCACAAAACCATCGGAACGATTCCAAGATACCCGCGTGATCCTAAAAAAAATTAGTGAAATTTGAGGAGAGAAGAGTCAAAACTTCTACGTCAGGAGGCCTCACCAGAGAGACGAAGGGACTGAGGAGTAAAAAGAATCCTACTCTCCGATATATATAATCCTAAGACTCAAAACATTTTTGTTCTAGACTCAACAACGCCAGCGATTCGATCAAGCAGGGGGCTCCTAAGTCGGGGATGGCTCTGATTACCAACTTGTAACGCCCACAATGCGGCTATATCTCCCACGTGTCGAGGCACGACTTAGAGGCATAACCGCATCGTGGTTTTGTCGCAAGAAGGGTCATCTTCACACAATCCCATGTAATGAACAAGAATGGGATAACGAGAGTTGGCTTACAATCGCCACTTCACACAATACATAAATTAATTCATACATCATCCAAAATCCACACATAGACCGACTACGGTCAAATCCAAATGAACACAAGATAAACCCCAAATGCTAGATCCCCGATCGTCCCAACTGGGCTCCACTACTGATCATCAGGAAAAGAAACATAGTAACGACCACGTTCCTCGTCGAACTCCCACTTGAGCTCGGTTGCGTCATCTGCACTGGCATCGTCGGCACCTGCAACAGTTTTTGTAGAATCTGTGAGTCACGAGGACTCAGCAATCTCACACCCGCGAGATCAAGACTATTTAAGCTTGGAGGAAAGGATGGTGTAATGAGGTGGAGCTGCAGCAGCACTAAGCATATATGGTGGCTAACATACGCAAATGAGAGCGAGAAGAGAAGCAACGCAACGGTCGCGCAGCTAGAAATGATCAAGAAGTGATCCTGAAACTACTTACGTTCATGCATAACTCAAACCGTGTTCACTTCCCGGACTCCGCCGAGAAGAGACCATCAAGGCTACACACACGGTTGATGTATTTTAATTAAGTCAAGTGACAAGTCCTCTACAACCGGACATTAACAAATTCCCATCTGCCTCATAACCGTGGGCACGGCTTTCGAAAGATAATACCCTGCAGGGGTGTCCCAACTTAGCCCATTATAAGCTCTCACGGTCAACGAAGGATAAACCTTCTCCCAGGAAGACCCGATCAGTCTCGGGATCCCAGTTTACAAGACATTTCGATAATGGTAAAACAAGACCAGCAAAGCCGCCCGAATGTGCCGACAAATCCCGATAGGAGCTGCACATATCTCGTTCTTAGGGCACACCGGATGAGCAGTCCGTACAACTAAAACCAGGCCTCAAGGTTCCCCGAGGTGGCGCTGCAAAGGGCTCTAGTTTGGACCAGCACCCAGAGGAGCACTGGCCCGGGGGTTAAAATAAAGATGACCCTCGGGCTCGCAAAAACCCAAGGGAAAAAGGCTTAGGTGGCAAATGGTAAAACCAAGGTTGGGCCTTGCTGGAGGAGTTTTATTCAAGGCGAACTATCAAGGGGGTCCCATAAATCACCCAACCGCGTAAGGAACGCAAACTCAAGGAACATAATACCGGTATGACGGAAACTAGGGCGGCAAGAGTGGAACAAAACATCAGGCATAAGGCCGAGCCTTCCACCCTTTACCAAATATATAGATGCATTAATTAAATAAGATATATTGTGATATGCCAAAATATCCATGTTCCAACATGGAACCAACTTCAACTTCACCTGCAACTAGCAACGCTATAAGAAGGGCTGAGCAAAAGTGGTAACTTAGCCAAACAACGGTTTGCTAGGAAAGGATGGTTAGAGGCTTGACATGGCAATATGGGAGGCATGATATAGCAAGTGGTAGGTAGCGCATCATAGCAATAGAACGAACAACTAGCAAAGCACAGATAGAAGTGATTTTGAGGGTATGGTCATCTTGCCTGCAAGGTTCTTAGAGTTGTCGAAAGCTTGATCCTCGTAAGCGTACTCAACAGGTTCCTCGTTCACGAACTCATCTCCCGGCTCTACCCACAGCAAGAACACAAGCAATGGAACCACAATCAATCACGGGAAATGCACAAACAACATGATGCAATACATGCATGATATGCGAGATATGATATGCGATGCGTATGCGTGCTCCGGAAGAAAAAGGATGAACAAGGAAGTAACTTGGCAAACCAAGTATGCCACTGGAAAGATGAGATGATTTCGGTCGAAATCGATATAAATATCACCGGAAACGGATGCACGGTTTGCAAATGGCAAGCAAAACAAGAATGACACGATTCTGCGATTAACAGCATGATAGCACTAAGAGTACATCAAGCAACTATGTTACAGCACTCCAACATAGCAACAAAGCATATGGCAGTGATCTACAGGAGATGCTTGACAAAATATGAACACTGAGATACGGCTAGATCACACAATAACAGGTTCAAACAAGCATGGAAAAAGTGCAAAAGATATCAGGTTCACAGACTTGGTGAAAATACTGAACATGGCTGAAACAGCATCAGGTAGCAATGTTTAGAGCAAGAAAAACACATTCTACAGGAACTTAACATAGCAAAACAAGGCATACCATGAACCTACTAAATGCATAGACCAAAAGTCCCTTACTGACCATGAGCCAAAAAGGATCAGAAAATATGATGGCACCCATGTAAACATATCAAGTTTCGTTAACAGGTTTCAGACTTAGCACAAAACAGAGCATGGCATTAACAGAGCATGGCATTAACAGGTTTCAGACGTGTCCGGCGCGCGGAGGGAGCGGGGCTAGGGTTTTTACCCGGATTTTGGACGGGGAGGACATATTTATAGGTAGAGGGAGCTAGGAGACTCCAAATGGAGTGCGGTTTTCGCCCACACGATCGTGATCGAACGACCGAGAGCATGGAGGGGATTTAGATGGGTTATTGGGCTGGTTTGGAGGGGTGTTGGGCTGCAACACACCAGAGGCCTTTGCGGTTACTCGGTTAACCGTTGGAGCATCAAACGACCTCCAAATGGAACGAAACTTGACAGGTGGTCTACCGGTGGTATACCAAGGCCACTTGGCAAGAGTCGGTCCATTCCGAGAACGTTTAACGCCCGCTCACGAAAAGAGACAAGAGGGGTGTGCTGGTGCACGTGGGAGTGCCGGATTGCAAAACGGACAATGGGGAAAATGCTCGGACGCATGAGACGAACACGTATGCAAATGAGATGCGCATGATGATATGATATGAGATGCATGACATGAATAAAATGCAAAACGAAAGACAAAACCCGACCACGAAGGGAATATCATAACACATAGCCGAAAATGGCAAGAGTTGGAGTTACAAATATGGAAAGTTACATCCGGGGTGTTACAGGTGCCCACCGTGTATGAATCCGGGTGAGAGGCGGTTATGTCACGTTCGAGTGAAATTACAAACCTACCCCTATCGAAACCTATAGAAATCGAGCAGATAGGTTTTGCGTGGCAGGGATAGGCAGTAGTAATTTCCATCTCGCAGATTTTGGTTTCGGGCGGTTACTGCGACTTTCCCCGCTTCGTTCAAATTTTGCAGAGTGCACGTTTACCGTCCCAACTCAATTCGAATCCCGCTTGTATTCTATTTTTTCGGGCGGGATCCATTTTCGATTGGAATAAAATTCTATATACATCATTTTTTATATATACTTTCAAAAGCACAACAAAGAATTCTGCTCCTTTATATGTATAATATGCTTTACAAATACAATGATCTCAAAATCATAAGGTTGAATTCAAAAAATTAAACCAAATTATGTTCTACTAAAATGTATGGATCAGTAATATCTACATATTAAATAACATAGATGTGCGTGAATTCATATGAGTATGCATGTTTGATAGATCAATTTTGGTTCGAGTATGGATTACATGTATCATCATCTCGAATTCAAATATTTGAATCCCTTTTATGTTCACTCCTTTCATGCCCATCTCTCTCGCATGCATGCTCCTTCATGTAGCTATCACTCTCTTTTCTCCAGCTCACCCGCATGCTCACTTCATGTTTCTCCTATCCTCGCAAACATGGTCTCTCGACGTCTCCCTTGAGAAGTGTCACACTCTCCCTATCATTATACATTACACGGTTTTCATTATCTCTCACGTCTCTACCGTTCTCTCGTATCACTAGGTACCTAAGCTTTCTTTTTCACCGCCACACACACAGTCCCCACTCGTCTTTCACTTTGTGTTTCTCTCTATGGGATTCTCTCACACACCCTATATGTCTCTAGATATGAATCATACCACTAAAATTACTCTCTCTCTCCTGTAGACACAACATTTGTTGCGGTCTTCTTTTCGTCTCCATCCCAGACTGACATTATTCATTTGTTTACCGATCAGACAAACTCCACCCCCCTCTCTCTCACACACACACACACACACACAACTCCTGCTTCCACTCCCCTTCCCGACTACCATCTCTCTCTCGCACACACAAAACTCTCGCTTTCGCACCCCCCGTCTCGTATTTCTCTCACAAACATTTATCGACTAGCCTCTAGATAGGTTTATACACCCGCACACTCGTGCTTCCACTATCGCATACATGTCTCTCTCCCGCTCCTTGTATCTATGTAGATTTTTCTTCCCTTCTTGAGACACGCCCTCTCGATCGTGCACACACACACTATCGCCTCATTTTAAGCTGATACCTCTCGCACACACACTCTTTGTGTCTTTGTCACACAAGCACTCCGTCCTCCTCCTCTCTCCCTCTCTCTCTCACACACATGGGCTTTTTGCAACAACTAGCAAGATGCCCATGCGTTGCACGGAACATGAAGATGCATTTGTATGAGTAGTTTATCTTGTGGGAGAAAAGGATGAACAAGGGAAGGCCTTATTTGCAAGTGTGGAGAGGGGTGTGGGTATCCTTTTACAAAATTGCCATAGTTTCCTTCCTATCCGTCAGATATAGATCGGATGGCCTATATCGCAGGATGGCAGGCACACGATCATCACCGACTATGCTTTTTATAAGAGTAGGGATAAAAAACAGAGTTGGTGATGATGGTGGGCCTGCCATCCTGCAATATAGGCCATCCGATTTGTATCTGACGGATAGGAACGATATGGCAATTTACCCGCACTCCTCTCCACATTTGCAGATAAGGCCTTCCCTCGTTCATCCTTTTCTCCCACAAGATCTTGATGTTCCGTGCAAGGCACAGGCATCTTGCTAGTAAGAGTAGAAATTAGACATATACCACTTCTCGAATCTTGAAACCAACAACATTCCTCCCTTATCTCATCAAAACTGCCAAAGGAATATATTTTGAGTGAAACATAACATTTTTTAGTGATATACGTATTTCAAAACTAGACTTTTTTCTATCAAATCAGTGAATATGTATTAATCTACTCAGATTGTGTGGCAACGCATTGGCACATTGCTAGTAGTTATTATAATTTTGTGGACGCCAGACAAACAGTGGAGTACATATACGAAGAGAAGAGGCGCACGCATACAGTCGGTATCTCGCTGTCTCGCACACATGAGTGTTACGTAAAGGCAACGTTAACAAATAAACCCTAAAACCCTAGGTGCACGCTTGCTGCATTCGCGGGTACCGGGTACGTGGTGGAGCACACCTTTGTAGGAATAGTCAGCTCGCATGATAATTTGATCCGTAGGAGTTGATGGTTGGGACCACGGGTGAACGACTTGGAGGCGGTGGCTCGCCAGTTGCCACAGATCGAGTAGCCACGTTTAAAATATCATTTTTTAGCGGGGTTAAGAGTTCCGATTTTCAATGGCGCGTTATAAGTACTAAGTAGTTTTTAGAACGATTGGTATGGAGCGAAAATGGAATTCATAGTACTACCTACTACGTACCTCCTTGGCGTATGGTTGTATGGGTTTATGTTGCGAGATGTTGAACCTGGTAGTTCTAGGGCAAATACTATGTTTAGATTTAGATGTTGGTTTTCAGTAATGAAAATCGGAAGGGGGAAACCCTTCTTTGATTAAAAAAACTACTACCTCCGTTCTGGTTTACTAGTCCCCATCGTTTTTTGGGTCAAAGTTTGTCCACGAATTTTACTTGTAAAATGTGAATGGAAAACGAGATTTTGTTATACGCAAACAAAAAAGGACTGGAGGGAGTGATTGCTCTGACACGGACGCGACCTCTCATAGCGCAGGCATTGAACCGGCGCGCCGGCCAAGAGGGCCCCACTCGCTGCAGGCCCGGCTGAACACGCCTCCTCGCCGCATGCAACCGGCTTCAGACTGCCCCGCCTGCCTTCATTGAATCCGCGCGTGTGCCGGCAACACGTCCTTCCGCGAGCCGGCCGGCATTTTAGAACACAAAAAGTGACCAAAATATAATTAATTACGCATGGTCTTGACTTGTTGTGCTCGCACTGGTAGCAGGAACTAGAGGTTTTTCTTTATTCATAACTCTCCTCAATTTTTTTGGCTTTGAAGTGAATCATGGTTGTGGACATTATGTATGAATGTGGAGATATCTGTGAACATGAGTTTGATGTGGAAGTTGAACTTGGAATGTCGGGCTTGCGCGTGAACTATACCATGTCCAATGCTTCGTCTGTTATTGTTTGGAAAGTAATTGCTGTTATTACATGACCCGAAAAAAATATTTTGTGCCACATCAGTAGATGCACGGACATCACAACAGGCATGCTGACTGGATAAACATTTGAACCTAGCTACTATGAAGGAAATTTTGTATGGACAACAGTTTTAGATAGCAGGAGACGCCTAGCCTGCTCTGCCTCTGCTAGCTTATTTCTGGCTTCTTCCATCTCTTCTTTGGCATGGGTGAAGAGAGCATCTGATTGCTCTTTTCGCTTCTTCAGGAACTCAGCTACATTCTCAAGGGCTGCTGCACGCTTTCTTTCAGCCTTTACTAGAGCCACGAGGACACGAACAGCTGACGACTCCACCTGGCTTGTGTGTAATCCAGCATCATCTGGGAATTTGCACCTTGTGTCTAATCCAGCATCATTAGGGAACTGGCACCTTGTGTGTAATCCAGCCTCATTCTGGAAACATGATCTCGAGGTTGACCATACTTCCCTCCTCGCAGGAACTGCATCCTGACATGAAGTTACTTCTTTTTTAGATAATTACTCAGAGCAACCCAGATCCATTTAGTAGAAGCCAGATAAACAGAACTGGGAGAAGTGAATTCAAAAGGAAAAAAATATAAAAACAGACTACAAGGTGAGAACACCCACTTCCTACATCAAGCTAAAAACGAAAGCATTAGGACGATTAAGACTCTTCTTATGACACATCGAAGAACACGAGGCTTAAGAGAAACAGAAACTACAACATATACACATCGAAGAACACGAGGCTAAACGAAAGTAATTGAAAGGGTGTTACTTACCAAAGCTCGTTTTACAGGTTCGGTGCAGCTCCTCTTTAACTTGCCACGCTCCTTGAAGATGTCCCCAATATCCCGTGTTTGGTCTTCATTGCTCCTCTGCATGTTCGCACTCGTGGTTTTAAAATCTCAACATGGCAAGAAAAATATACTACTAGTAATACTCGCGCATCTTGTGGGCAACATTAAAGCACTCGTCTGCCATGTTAGAGCATCTCCAACAGAATCGCAACGCGCGGCGCTTTAAAAAAGCGTTTACAGTGCTGAGATCGAGAAGTAGAGATAGAGAGTAGAGGATAGTTCTCAGCATAGATAGATAAAAAATAGATTATTCAACTACTCCTCGTCGTCCGACTCCTCCTCGGTGATGTCCTCCTCCGACGTCTGACTGTAGGCGTGAAGATACCGATCGTCGTCGGATTCCCAGGGCGACGCTGCTCCTAGCCTCATGTTGAATTGAGCGTCCGCTTTTCGCCTACGCTTGTCCTCGCGATAGGCGGCTCGCTCCGCCCTCCTCTTATCCCTCTCCGCCCTCCTTTGCTCGTAGAACTCGCGCTCGTTGATGATGTCCTGCGGGAAGCGTTGGCGCCACAGCGCCATGGCTTCCTCGTCCATCTCGGCGATGCCGAGACGGTGCTCCCGCCTCCGGTTGTCGCGACGATCCTCGTCGGTGATAAGCCGCGGCAGAGGCGCGAGCTCCTGTGCCCGCTCCCGCGTCGGCACGTTGGGGAAGTTCAATGTTCTATGAGGCCACCGGAGGCGCCACGCCGCCGCGTCGTACGCGCGGGCGGCCTCGTTGGCGGTGTCGAAATTGCCGAGGCCGAGGCGCATCCCGCGGAACCGGATCTCGGCGGAGAAGCCGCCGGAGGGGCGCGCGCGGACGCCGCGGTATCCCCAAGTTTCCCGGCGACGCGGCGGCGGCGAGGCGAGAAAGAGCGGGGAGAAAGCGGTGGCGAGGCACAGAGCGGGGAGAGAGCGGTGGCAAGGCACAGAGCGGTGGGAGGGCGTTGGATTTTATAAAGCGCGCCGGACGCCGCGCGCCAAAACTAGCGCACGCCCGGCCGCTTTTTCCCGCGCGCGCGCAATCCTTTCCCGACGTCTCTGCTATCTCTACTCTCTTCTCTACTGTTATATTTATTTTATATTTAATATTTATCTCTACTTCTCTACTCTCTATTTTTTCTCTACTTTTTCCCTACTCTTATAAAAAACAGAGTTGGTGATGATGGTGTTCCTGCCATCCTGCAATATAGGCCATCCGATTTATATCCGACGGATAGGAAGGAAACTGTGGCAATTTTGCAAAAAGATACCCACACCCCTCTCCGCATTTGCAAATAAGGCATTCCCTCGTTCATCCTTTTCTCCCACAAGATAAACTACTCATACAAATGCATCTTGATGCGTGCAACGCATGGGCATCTTGCTAGTTCTAAAAAACTATCCATCATTTGCCACACTACTGGTTGCAGATGAAATACCTACCCAAGCACAGCGCGATACAGGAGCGACGCACAATTACAAGCTGATATTCTGTTGGACAATGGAGGCTATAACCAATTACTTTTACGGGAACAATAGCACCCAGGAAATTTGAAGGGTAGGTATGAACAAAATTGGAACTGCACATGTACTGCTAAGTGATTCAATACACACATTACCAATCGAGGAGGAGAACGATGGTCGTGGCGGCCTCTGTGAGTCATGGTCGGCAACGGGAGTCAGTTCATTGTCCACGACGGTGGTGCTTCTGCGCTTGGCGTCGGCTTCCGGGAAGCAGATCCGAGACCGTGGAAGACGGTGCCGGGGAAGAGGCTCCGTGTACGACGACGACGGTGGACCGGCTCCAGTGCGGCGTACGAGGTCGTCGATGAGGCAGATGTGCTGCGGTGGACGAGTGCGCCGATGTAGAAGGGGAGGAGCACAAAGGCTGCGGTGCCGTGGAGAAGTCTATTTTGCGGTGGGGATAGAAAATGGGGAGTATTCAGGTGTACTACTCTGGGTGCCGGGGTGGGGTTGGCTGGGTAGGGTGAACCTGAAGTTACGAAAACGGCCCCCTACCAACCGTCATCCGTAGGCCTGTTCCAAAGGCTATGATGGTAACTTCCCACTGCTCGAATCAGGGTCGCGGGAGATTTTCCCGCCGACCTCAAAATTTTGTGACACTGAACTCCCCATGTGGCGTGTTGGGTGATTCGGCTAAGCAACTAGCGAGTAGTACTAGTAAACTCTGCATATTAGGTTTGACCGAAGTCAAACTTCCTAAAGTTTGACCAAGTTTATAGAAAAATATAAACATTTACCATAACAGATATGTATGATGTGAAAGTACATTCAATAATGAATCTAATGGTATTTATTTGTTATTGTATATGTTAATATTTTTTGTTATAAACTTTCTGAGAGTTTACAAAACTTGACTTTGACCAATGCTAATACGCAGACTTAAATAAAAACGGAGGGTGTACACATTTGTTTTCTTAGTATGTAGTGAATTAATCATTTGTTGAAATTGTGAAATAAATATATTAGGCTACTGACTTCGAATGTAATGGTCTATACAATTCAATAGTTACAATCATTGTCGAATTCCAAGATGTATACGAGGTCTATAGTACTTCACAACATGCTCAAACTCGCATAATCCCAGTCAAATGACAATCAAAATGCATTTCATAGTTATTACTTTGTAGGATGCAACAAAACCAACAATAACTCTACATCAGCCATTATAAAAGCAACATTTTGAACATATCCCAATGTGTGAATGAAACGTGCAGAGAGAGCTTGCGAAGATGGAGCAGATAGGGCGGGAAAGATTGTATGTATGTGGACGAGAGAGTAGGAGACAAACCTAACGAAACAGAAAGAGGGAGATAGAGAGAGAAAGAGAGAGGAAGAAGTTAGGTCTGTGAGAAAGATGGAGACATGTAACATACATGAGATGCGTGTGCATCCGGATTCTGTACACGTGGAAGGAGAAGAGACAACGGGTTTGATGAGAGAGCTGGAAAAACATGGATGAGAGGGGAAGGATCTCGTGGGTTGAGGAATTGATAAATTTGTGCGGGGGAGAGAGGGATTGGTAAATTTGTGCGAGAGAGAGAGGGTGGGGGGAGGTGTCAGTCAGCCGTCGTCACATCATCCTGCTTCCCAATGGCCCCGCATTCTCTAGCGCGGTGTCCTCGCCATCTTCGATCTCCTCGATGCCCTCTTTGAAGATTGAGGTGTTGTGCATGCTGGGGTGCGGAGAAGCACAAGCGAGAGTGGTCGCCATTTAACCTTGGATGGGGATGAATTGTGTGCTTGGGGAGGAGGTGTGTGTGTGATGTGTGATGTCTGTGTGTGTGTGTCAGATATTGAGAGAAAACAAACCTAAGGAGAGAAATGTGTGTGTATGTGACGGAAAGCTACTTGCTAAACAGGGTATTCACGAAGAGATTGTGCGTGCGAGATAGAGAGCGATGTGCGGGCCTTGAGGTGGGCAGGGGCCGGGTGAGGGTGTCAAAATGTGCGCGTTGATGCATGTGTTACATGCGATCGTGCGAGGGACGGACGAATCGAGAGAGATGGTTGTTGTGTTACGGATGCTCCTCTCTCTCTCTGTCACACACACACACAAGTAAAATAGAAGACCGTTCTCTCATGTATACACAACGTATCGGCATCTGTCTATGTCTCACTCATGCATGATCATTTGCACATTCACACCTCTCTATGTCTCTATCACACGCACACCGTCTCCACATTGCCCTTCCGCCACAACACACATATGGACACATACACACGTTCTCTCTCAGTCACACAGATAGGGGCTGTTTGGTTTGAGACTAAGGGGCTGTTTGGTTTGTGGCTATGGTTGCCACATCTTGCCACACCTAAGGTTAGGCAACTTTGACCAATTTAGGAGGGTGTTTGGTTCAAGCCTTACCTTAGGCAATATAATTTTTGCCACACTAGGGCCCCGCATGACATACACTCACAAAGTGTGGCAAGATTCCCTTTAGGGTTGTTTGGTTCTAGGCCTAGCATTGCCACACTTTGCCACACATTTTTGCCAACCTTGCCTAAGCTTAGTTCATTAAAATGAGAGCCACAAGTTGGCAAGCCTAAGGGAATCTTGCCACACTTTTTGTGTGTATGCCATGTGGGGCTCAAGTGTGGCTTGCCTAAGGTATGGCTTGAACCAAACACTCACCTAAGTTAGTCAAACTTGCCTAACCTTAGGTGTGGCAACCTTTGGCAAAGTTAGTCACAAACCAAACCGCCATTTTAAAGAACTAACCTTAGGCAAGTGTGGCAAAAATTGTGTGGAAAAATGTGGCATTCCTAGGCCTAAAACCAAACAGCCCGTAAGTTTGCCTAAGGTTGCCACACCTAAGGTTAGGCAAGTTTGACCAACTTAGGTGGGTGTTTGGTTCAAGCCACACCTTAGGCAAGCCACATTAGGGTCCCACATTACATACACTCAAAAAGTGGGGCAAGATTCCCTTAGGCTTGCCAACTTGTGGCTCTCATTTTGAAGAACTAACCTTAGGCAAGTGTGGCAACATTGTCTCTATGACAAGTGGGCCATAGGGGCAATAAAGTGTGGCAAAAACCAAACACATGCCAACTAAACTGTGGCTGCCAAATTTTGGCTTGGCAAACGGTGGCTGGGAACCAAACAGCCCCAAAATCAGTATTAAAAAAACTAGGGCGCACCTAAAACGTCCAAATCCAAATAAACACGAACTGGAGCTAAATTCAAATATATGGAAATATTGTAGCGTCAAGAACTTTTCCCAGAAAAAAAAGTTGAGTAATATTCGGGGATTGTTTTCACACACACAAAAAGGTTCGGTGGATGTCCTTCGAGCGCGACACGGTGACGCACCGTTTGATCGACCGCGCGGCCGCGGTTCACGCGCTTGCACAGGATTCCGTATCGTGGCTGTGGTAACTAATAAAAGTGCTGCCTAAGTCTAATGTTTACGTGTACTAGTACGGTTTTCTTTTAAGTTTGACCAACCCTATATAAAACTAAACTAAGCTCCCATACGCGCACTCATCAATATGCCGCTGCCGTTGCGCATGCCAGCGCCCGCCTGCTCCGGCCAACAATTTCTCGCCCATCACCGCCATGTCGCCGCCAAGCCGAAGGCTCGCCCGCTCACGTCATCTGCATTCCCTCCTAGCGATGCCGCCGCGCTGCCAAGAACGCGAGCAGCTAGTGGAGCCGCGTCTATGCATGCAGCGTACGAAGAGGAGGATGAGCGCATGCTCCAGCACGCCAGCGAGGAGGAACTAGCGTGTCATTGTCGTCTCCGCCCGCGCGAAGGAGGCGCGCATGGTGGCTGTCGTGGCGGAAGCCGGTCGCGTGCGCGTCGAGCCCGCAAACCGGGTGCGGACGCGGAATCTACCTTCGAGACCTTGAATGCCACGTGGATCCTGCAATCTGAAGGAGCAATTTGGGTCACTCGACTCTTGTGAGCCGTTTGATGCAACATGGATGGCTAGAAGGGCTTCTTCAACCTTCGAAATAGATGCACGGTTCATATTCTCAGCCCGCCACACGCCTAACTGCCTGCTGCCGCCGCCGCGCCCTCCCCTGAACCGCCTGCCACCGCCATGCTCCCCCCCACCCCCGCCATCCGTTTAACCCCGGGCACGATCCATTTTTTTCCGGCGAACTGCATTCCACACCCAACACTCATAAGATAGATCATGGGCACCCTGCCGTCTTCTTCCTTCACTCCGTCGAACTTCTTTCACAAATCGACTGACCCAAATTATACTACTAGTACGAACGTATTAACTACAGTAGGAACACGAAGATACGAGCAGTAGTACCAACTGCAATAAGAACAGTAGTAAGACATAGTACTAGTACTACTGTACGTACTAAAGAGTTCAAATAACGAGAAAGAACATAAACATAGTTCTGCTGGGGCCTCAGCACAACACACCCTTGAAAATAAACTAAGCAACTAGTCCGCTTGACACTGCAGTAGAACCAGCATGAGCGACGGCACTGCCACCTACTCGGAGTCCGAGTCCACGTCCTCGACTTCGTCCTCGTCCCTCTTCCTCTTCGCCGACGCTTCTTTGCTTGAACCGGACACTGGGCTCTGCTTCTTCATCCAACCCTTGTAGATATTTAAACAAAGGTAGGCATCCATTGCTGCGTACAGGATGTGATCTTCATCTAATGTCTTCGACTCCCATGCATGATGAAACTCGTGATGAGGTTTCTTCAGTTTAGCGTACGAACGATCAATCATGGCTGCTGCCAGGGTCAGCATTGAAGGCTGAGAGGAGGACACCAGCCCTTCCTTCTGGAGGTCGAAGGGGTCGCCTACAACGAGGCCTATCCGACCCAGGATTTCCTTGTCGTTCCTAAAGTCTACAGTAACGAATTTGACTCGGCCGCCCTTGAGGAACTTCTTAAATTCCTCGCACTCAACGTCGGCATGGCATATGTGGTAGACCAAGCATAAGTCATGCACGCAAACCTGGATCACGGCGGGCTTCTTCTTCTCTGCCTCCTTTAGTTTCTTCTCGCTTCCCAGGACTGTGGTGTACTCAACATCTAGCCCAGCGACCCACTCATCATTTGAGTTTTCGAACATGCGTTTGAAGCGAGCAAGGCATTCTTTCACCGTTGCGGAAGAACGGGTGTAGATGACGTCGAACTCATCGCCGGTGATGGTTCTAACATTGTACTCACCGCCGATCATGGAGATTTGGGACACCATGGATTTGGGAGGAGGGTTAGGATTAGTGGAACTGCCGTAATGTGGAAGGACGGGACGACTGGGAGCGAACTGTTGTAAGGTACTGTACTAGTAGAAGACGGGGACGAGTAGGGCGTGCGAATGGCGTGGGGTTGCTGGCTTGCCCGGTGGATAAACGGCTGCAAGCCCCCAAAGAGTTCTCGAGAACTATGCGGGACCCACTAGATGTCATGTCTACTAGACCCATATCGTAGGCCTGACGGTATAGCTTCTGTCTGTTCGCACGCCATGCCGGCTTGTGTGTAACTTCAATTAATTCCGTCAACCATCGCGCCTCCCACGACCTTCGCCTCCCTCGTGCTGTCGCGCCCTTTGAGACTTCGACCGGCTATAAATGAGCAATTTTTTTGCGTACTCCGCATGCATGATACTCCCTCTGGTCCTTTTTACTTCCGTCAACCGTTTATACTAAAAATATCAATATCTACAATACTGATTATAATGAGTAGTATAAAGCACCTCTTGGGTGGGTTAGATTTTTTTGGGTTAGTTGAGTTCAAACTAACCCAAACTAACTCTAACACATGGATCCAAACAGGGCCAAGGTTAGCTATTAGAGTACTACTACCTCCCTTCTAGTTTAAAGGGCTCGATTCAAAAATCTGACCTACTCTTAGCAAGATAGAGGCGGTGGAATAGTTTTTGTAGTTCTTCACAAAAAATGTGTTTACCAATGCATGCATGAACACTAGTTACTCTTAACCCCCCTCTCTTCTTTAATTCTTTGCCACATCAGCATGTTTGCTATTCCCGTGTGCATGATACCAGCTAAGATACCACCATTATGGCCAGCCTTAATCATCGCATGCAATAATTTAGTGCACCTTGAAATATGAACATGTGTGGGGCGTCTATGTTTTTAATGACTTGAGACTATACCTAGCTCGGCATGCAAGATGAGATTTATTATGCACCG
Source organism: Triticum aestivum (assembly GCF_018294505.1). Classification (NCBI taxonomy): domain Eukaryota; kingdom Viridiplantae; phylum Streptophyta; class Magnoliopsida; order Poales; family Poaceae; genus Triticum; species Triticum aestivum. The sequence continues at coordinate 429,382,316 of NC_057808.1, read as the reverse complement.
TTCCGCATACCTGCAGGAAGCCCATTCGTCTACAAATCTTTTCCTCTCCATGTGTGGAAACAATATGCCTGCCAGACTCTCCTTCTCCCTCCGGCGGTCCCACCACTCCAACCCGTGTGGAAAAAATCTGCATGCATGACTCTCCTCCCCCCGCGCTCGTCCAATCCGTTGTGACCAGCAATATTTCCACCCCTTCCCTCCCCCGTAATTTACTCCAACAAATATGCCCACGTAGCTGTTACTTAACTGCAGGTGCATTGGTTCACTGACATATGGGCCCAACAGGGGTCTGGCCTACATGTCAGTGACGCAACTGGACCTGCAGTTAAGTCAGTGCAGCTCAGTCCATATCTTACGTAGGTGTGCCATTGCTCGCCATAAATACTGCGCCTCCCACGACATCGCTATCTCCTCCCCCTCACGTTCACATTCGTCGCTATCTCCTCCCCCTCCCTCTCACGTCGACCACCATGGCATCGCCCCTCCCAAGCCCTAGGCGCCCCTCGCTGCACCGCGCGGACGGTCACGTGTCGCCGTTCCATTCCTCGCCGCCACTAGTCGAGGAGGACGCGTCGGTGTTCCGCTCCTCGCCGTGACACGACGCATCGCCGTTCCGTTCCTCGCCGCCACTAGTCGAGGAGGACGCATCGGCGTTCCGCTCCTCGCTGCGACGCGACGCGTCGCCGTTCCGTTCCTCGCCGCCACTAGTCGAGGAGGACGCGTCGGTGTTTCGCTCCTCACTATGACGCGTCGAGGTGGACGCGTCGGTGTTCGCAATCTCGCCAGCACGCGCGTCGGAGGACATGTCGGCTCCCCGCTACGAGGAGAACGCCACGCCGCCCACCGAGCCCCTCGGCCTTGAGGAGCTTTGGAAAGAAATGGATGTCGCCTTGTGGGAGGCTTTGCCTCCAGCAGAGCGCGCCAAAATAGAGGTGGAGAAGAAAGCCGAGGAAGAGAAGCGCACCACGGAACAAGCTGCCTGGGAGGCCTATGTCGCGTCCGAGAGAGTCAGGCAATTGGCTCTTTGGTAGAAGGCTCGTGCGAGGGCCGTGAGGGTGGCGGAGGACGCCCGTGCCGACGCCCTGAGTGCAGTCGGGCCCAAGCGCCTCATCTACGCTTGGCGGTACGTGGACCGGGTGCACGCTTCCAGCGAGGAGGAGTACCTGTTTGCGCCGGATCACCACACCGGTGAGATCGCGCTCGCCCGCCGGCAAGCCGCCAATCAGCACCTCGTGAGTTGCAAGGCTGAGGAAGAGGTGTTGTGTCAGCGCGCTGGGAAACGGCCGCGCACCAGGGCACTCGTGGCGCGCCGCAAGCGCTGCTGCGAGCGCTGTGGCTTTTAGGAGGAGTATAATTTTTGTTTTGTAAGGCGATCTCATTAGGTTTGGGACGCAAATGATAAATCCCGAATGTTCAGGAATTTTTAGCGTCCTTAATTAAGTATGTAAAAGCGAAAGTTTGGAAACCTTGTGTATTCGTACGCATTTTGCAAGTACGTGCATATAGCACAAACTTTACTATATACTATCGCACTACACGTCTCTCTCGATATATGCTTGCAGACTGTGCTACTCCCTCCGTCCAGGTCAATAAGTCATCTTTGGTTGTGCACCGTGACCAAGAAGGAGGGAAGACTTATACACCTAAACGGAGGGAGTACTACTATTACTTATGTACGTGCAAATGCACGTTTTAACATTAAGATGCGGTTTTTGTAAAAGTAGAAAAACAGCACTAGTCAAGCTTGTGAAACGATTCAATGCAAAACAAATGCAAAAATGCTCGTTTGATTGTTTACTTTTAGCTTCCTTCTCTGTGGTTATTTCTCTGTCGTACTTTGTACGGAGTATCTCACTGGTTGGAAAGGTATGCAAATTCCCAAACCGTTTCCTACACCCTGTATCGAATTTTTTGCCTAACAAGTTGTGCCCTGCAATTGGAATTCCAACTTGCGTACTACTACTAGTAGGAGTACTAGGGGCCAGTTCTTTTAGGCTTCTAGATTAGTAATCCCATAACTACTACCTCCGTCCTGGTTTATTGGTCCCCATTGTAATCTGTGTCAAATTTTGATCATAAATTTAACTAATGAAATGTTAGTGCATGTCACATGCACAAACATTTTATCAGTTAAATCTTTGGTCAAAATTTAGCACAAATTACAATGGTGAGGAATAAACCAGGACGGAGGTACTACTAGTAGTAGTTTAGAAGCCCAAATAAATGAGTGAGGTGCCTTAATGTTACTCTCCACTGTGACTAGTCTTATGGGAAAAGCTGGGGAAGCCGCCAAAAGAACTGGCCCTAGGAGTAGTAGCTAGGGATACTAGGAGTAGTAACTAGGGATCGAGTGTGCGAGATGAACCGGAGAAAGTAAATGCAGAGAGATGAAATGCAAAAAATACGGAGGGATGTGATGGTTGCTTGTCCGTTTATTTTACCAGGCCACTTATTACTGGGAGTGGTTGGGTTTTTTGATATGACGGCTTTACTGCCGCGCCACGAGCGGGGTGAGACTCCCGTGCAGCGCCGCCCTCTACACTAGTACGACTACATCGGCCGTAGTTTATCTCCCATTGAATTTGACTGAAGATTTAACTGACAAAATGTTAGTGCATGTCAACAAAAACAATATCGTTGGATTCGTATTTGAAAATAGTTTTCAATGATACTCCTATAATTTTAGGTGACATGCATCATCATTTATCATACTATATATAATGTTAGTACAATTTTTGGTCGTACTAATCTATACTCCCTCCGTTTCTTTTTACTCCGCACATAAGATTTGGTCAAAGTCAAACTACACAAAGTTTGACCAAATTTATATAAAAAAATATAAACAACTACAATACTAAAACTATATAGTATGAAAATACGTTTCATGGTGCATCTCATAATATTGATTTCATATTGTGAATGTTTATATTTTTTAATATAAAGTTAGTCAAACTCTACAAAGCTTGACTTTGACCAAACCTTATATGCGGACTAAAAAGAAACGGAGGGAGTAGTAAGGTGCCCGTGCGTTGCACGGAAGAGTGAAATGCATTGATCGGGGAGTTGTTTATTTTGACAAAGGATTTGGGGGTCATCTCATGTGTAACGGGTATCGATAGGTTTGTTCGGATATTATTTCATCACTAGAGCTCACAAACATCCGGGTGAAATAGATAAAAAGTATCTTTTGCAAACAAAAGCGTTCAACTGTTTAACCTGCATCCAAAACTTGTGAATAAATAAATCTTATTGTGCTTTGCATGAAATGATCTTCAAGAATTAGTTTTTGAGTATGCATTTTTATACATGTTGGCTATAGATGACATGGCACTTTCTTATAGTCAACAGTTGGCTATACTATTTAAGTATTAACCATGCCCTTATACACCTAGACAGAGGGATTAAATCAGGATGACTTGGAAGGGGGCAGAGGATATGTAAGAAATGGTTCATCACAAGTCTTTCACCAGTACTGTAGTAAAAATTCATACATGGAAGATTCTAGACTAAACCATAAATGGATACACTTTTATTCATGCGCGATACTCCAATAGAGCAAGATCATGCATGGAAGTCTCCACATGCTTAGACAGCGGATTACATTGAGCGAAGACTAATGATCAACATTTAACTTGAAAATGCAGATGTCCAGGTGAACCTCCTTGGAGTCCCCGTGCACATTGTTGGAGTTCAAATAACACCATGGGTTTTCCATGTCCACATCGGCGGGAAGGTCCCAGATCGGCAGAGTCCAAGTATGCTTGCCGTAGCCAGTGTCGCCGCCCACATACCTCCGAGGGGTAGTAATAGTGAGCACGCACGCGTACATCGGCCTCGTGTCAGTGTCAGCGTCAGCGGCGTCGCCCCTGACGCACACTACAGAGATGTGGCGGCGGCCTGCGCGGGCCTCGCCGGTGACCACGATCAAGAGGAAGACGCTGTCGTCCTCCTCCGAGACTAGCAGGCGGCGCTGATCCTCCAGCGACTCCGGCACGGTGAACGGGTAGCACGTCTTGTACTTGATGTTCTTCGCCAAGGTCCAGTAGTGATTGCCGCACGCCTGCGTCAGGTGATGCACGATGTCCGCCGGCAAGCCCCAAAACGGCACCGGGCACTCATAGCAGTAGACGAAGGGCTCCTTGGAGGCATCGACCAGGCCGTCCATGAAACGGGAGTGGCTGTAGGGGACGTTCCGCCAGTTGAATATATGAGAAAGTTACTACGAGATTTACTACAAAATAAATCATGACGGCTATAACAGAGATTAAACTAATCATGTGGACTAGCATAGTAGATGAACAGATCGAATCTAGGACACAGACTAGAAACATGAATTCTACCACGATTTCGAATAGGAAGGACAGAAACACATACGGTGCAATGGGAGCAGCACCATTGGCGTTGAGGTTGTCGCCCATGTCGTTGAGGAAGAGGTTGCCGAGGTCGGGGAAGAAGTCGTCGTCGGTGAAGTCATCGCTGCTAGCAGTCGCAAGAGTGCGCTCCCCAAGTTTCAATAGCGCCCGCCGAATGGAGCACAGGAGGGAGTGGCTGTAGGGGACGTTGCGGCCGCCGAATGGAGCGCGGGAGTAGCCCACGAAGCAGTAGATGGTGCTCCTCCCTAGCCTCCATTCTTATCTCTATCTCTGCTACCCTTCTTTGTTTTTTATAATATACTAGTTGCAGTTGTCAAATCGAATAGTACTGCGCCGTCAACTGCACGCCCGGCTGAACACGCCTCCTCGCCTCCATCAAACCCCTCCGTTAAACCCGCATGCAAACCGAGAAACCTACTCCGGCCCGCGGGAGGAAATTTGCCGGTTGCCGTTGGAGAATAATAGAGTCACGTCCAATCCATTTGAGTTAATTGCGTGTATGATTCTCCCTCTATAAAAAGTTAATTGCATCCTTAATCTTGTATTCTAAGTACTCTGTGGGTTCCACTGTCAGTACAGTGTACATGACTTGCAGGCTGGCTACAGATTCGTACAGAAAGTTAAAAAGAAACAAATCCATGACTTGCATGATTAGAGTTAGCACCGATGGCGGTTCATAGTCGTTCCACGCTCGGGCATTGAAGTTTGTAACTATTTTAGATTAGAACATACTACTCCTCCGGTGCTAGTAGTAGAGCAGAGTCCTACTCCACTACTACTCTACTCAAGCAAGTTAGGGCATAGTAGCAGGTACTGTAGGGACTACCAGTACTGTGATCACTCAAGCAAGTTGTCTGACTTTGATATGACCCTACGCAGCTGGTATGTGTCTCGTAAGTCAAGCGGTGTGCTATAGTCATCATCACCTGTCCACTTCCTGCAGCACATATTCGCTTCTCCATCTTTGTCCGCTCTTCCATCCCCGCTAAGGCGCCTCCCCCCCCCCCCCCCCCGTCCAATCTTCCATCCCCGCTAAGGCGCCTCCCCCCCCTCATCCGAAACCCAAGCACTAACAATGGCAGAACCGAGCAGCGTCCGCCGAAAGAGTGGCTGGAATTCGCTCCCCACAGAGGTAATCAAGCTCATTGTTTCGCGTGTGGACAATCTCAGTACCATGCCGCTCCTCGCGTGCTCGTCGGGGCTGTACCGTTTACTCAAAGCCCTCAGGCCGGAGCTTTTTAAGCTAGCTCCTTGCTTGCTGATGGCGCCTGATCTTTAGAAACGGCGTGTCACGCAGCATAACGATCGTAGGGTGGCGAGCATCAACCCCCTTGACTGCGATCCGATCCCCGTCACCCTCAACTACATTTACGGTATGTACTGGGTCGGCATGAACACGTCTTGGATGGTGCTCATCGACGGTCGCGGCAGCTGGATGCTCGTGGAGGTCTACACCCAGCGATTGATCCCCTTCCTTCGATTAACACTGCACTGCTTTGGCATCGCGGCCCAGAATACTCGGAATCTTACAGTAGCCAACATGATACCAAGTTTGATTTGCTCAAGGTTGTAATCTGCCAAGTGCCCACAAGATCTGCGAATTATAAAGACTTCAGGCTAATTGCGTTCTTCGACCGCGGTCTCGCCTATCTGACAGGTCACTGCACTAAGTGGATAAATCTGCACATCCATCGCAGGATCATACATCCTCCATGGTTCTCTGATGCCATTGAACACAAGGGCTTCATTTACGCTGTCGACTCCTTCTATGGCTGGACGTATTGCTGGCCTACTCCAGTCATCGCTACAAACGGTTGTTATAGCAGTATGTTACTGTCCTATGATATTATGATGGCTTGCTTATATTACTGTCAACATTTACAGAAAAAATATTCATGCTCATAACATGTTGTTCTTAAGATTGACTACATCAAGAGCCCTTTTTTATTTGACTCCAACTTTTTTTGAGGGTTATTTGACTCCAACTTGATATGATGTTGTAGGCCGCTTGGTATCCCTACCCTTCCTAATCCCAGAACCTTTCAAAGAAAAGCGGCATGGCAGTTGCAGGTGGTTCCTGGCTCGATCAGACGACGGCGAACGATTGATGATTGTTCACACGTACCGGACGTGTTGTTTCGCGGAATACAATCACAGTCACTGCAAGGTCTTTGAGCAGGATCCCAGCTTCTCTGGGCCTTCAGGAATTTTTGACTGGAGGTTGGTAAGTAGCCTTGGTACATGCTCTCTATTTGTCGGACTGAATTATCCGATTAACCAGGAGATAATCGACGGCAAGGATCATGATGGCAGCGCGGTTTCGTTCATCAGGCAAAACTGTGTGTACACAGCGTACCATGCGTCTCTGCATGCACCATACCCTGATATGTGCCACCACGCTCTGCATCCCAAAGTAGGAGAGAGGGTCGCAAGTATCAGACTTTGACCTGCTGGCTAGAGTTTCCCCCGTCAGGCACCCATCTGGTTCAAGCCGTCAGCCAATCTCCACAGTTTAATAAATAGTAACGTCTAACTGAGCCAGTTAGTTAGATGCGTACACTTGGTGTAGTATGATCTTTATTTAGTTTGATGCATACACTTGTTCTTTTTTGGTAGCCCTTTTGTAATGATGGCTGATGTTTGGTTTGGAAGAGAGAGCTGCGTCTTCACTCTTCTGGCCTGCTTACTGCTTCTGTTGCACCCCCAGCCCTGGTTGCTACTGTTGTTGTTTTCAATATACAATCAGTAGTATATTTCGTCTGTTGGTTGAATAAATGTGTTGTTAGAATGATAAACACAATGTTTTGGAAGTCGTTGCACGGTTCGATCCTTTAGTGCCCCGTACCGTACGTAGCGCATACTATTTTTCGTACGGAACACATTTTCCACTTGTTGATAACATGCAGCCCACTGATGAAGACCCAATAGAGAAGCCCATAATTAACTGGAAGGGAGGCTCTCACATGAATCCGGCCCAGGTACATGCTCATGGTCCCCTAAACATAAATAAGTAAATAAATAAATAAAGCTAAATGCTCATGCACCAGTTCTTTAAATTCACGATTTAACAGGAGGATATTATTTCCTATGATAGTGTCGTTACATTCAGTCGATATTATTCTTCGGCAAAGATAGCGACCAGTCTTCTTTCTCCCAGCATTTTCTTCCTGCAACCAGCGGACCGATGCAAATCGTAGTCAACGTCGTAAATAGATCTAGTCCATTTTTATTTTTCAATAAGAATGTCCAACCCAGCCCAGCACATTGGCGACAGCACTTTATCCTCTGCCTTGGTGCGCTCGCCGCGGCGCCGCCGTCCGGCCCTGTCAACATAGTTTTTTTTTTAACGGTCCCTGTCAACATAGTAAATCGGGAGAGGACTGTAGTTGTGAGTATGACAGTACGAACCCACCAGGTCCACTCCCGAACACAAGCAAGCGCCTCTTTTACTACTCAGATGAACCCCTCGTTTTTTTACTCTAATCCACCGTGCTGATATCTGGGACCCACATCATTTCCAACATATAGTCAATTAACAACAGAATTGCACAACTTTTTTTAGTAGTAATTTGGAGGAGCAGGCTATAAATTGGGTTGTGCGGTCTCTGTGGCCCGTCTAACAACATGACCAGCCCAGCAGTTTTTTCTTTGGGAAAATAGGTAGCCCAGTATTTCTTTTTGAAGAATACCCAAGCTAGGCCTATTTGTTTTCTCCGACTTACTGGGCTGCAAATCTTTCAAGACGAGGAGGGGTGCATTCCGGCCTGGCCAAAGAGTATGGTCAGTGTCTGTTAAAAGTAATATCAAAAGGGGTTGAAAATTCCAAAAAAATAGCAAATGGGATATTAGTTTCTTTTTTGGGATATTTGCATTCGTGCCCCTAGTTGGGTCACGCTCGACTGATTTGCCCCTATTTTTTCAATAATTGCGGTTTTGCCCAGCTCACTTCACTCGCCTTGTGTTTTTGCCCTTCTGGGGCAGTTCCGACCAATCACGGTTCGCCACATGGTGACTGCGCACTGGTCGGAACCGTGCCGGAAGGGCAAAATCACAAGGCGAGTGAAGTGAGCTGGGCAAAACCGCAATTATTGAAAAAATAGGGGCAAATCAGTCGAGCGTGACCCAACTAGGGGCACGAATACAATTGTTCCTTCTTTTTTTGTTTTTGTTCTTCACTGGTATCTTATACGTATTTCATTGGATTTAACATGACATAGTACTAATTTATTTTTAAATTTGTTTTAGTATGGCTACTAATTTTTGGATTAAGAATATTTTGTTCCCCAGCAAAAATTTGCGAATTTTCAGAATTTCCCACATATTTAGTTAATTTTTTGACCCTCATACTGACCAGAAAATGGGCAGCAATTCTAAAAATAGAAAACGGGCTGCAATAAATTCCATATGAATTAGAAAATGAGTAAAAATTAAAAATAATAGCAAATGGGTTGTACACGCCACAGATTTCGAGGCTGACTTGTTTACGCAAGGCTTTGTCAGTCAACACACGATTCTAGCAGCAGTGACTGTTGGATGTCCATCCAACAGCCAACGTGCTTCTTCAATCTCTGATCTTCCTGCTCCAGCCGCCTAAACTAGCGCCGGCGGGACTGCCTGCTCCCTCCTCTTGTGGCCCGCTGTGATGCCGCGCAGGCTTCCCCGGCCCACCCTACTCCCTCCGCTGGCATGGCCGCACGCAATCAACTGCCTCCTTATTACGCGAAAAAAATGATTCCTCCCACTGACATCTGGGGCGCACCGGTTGGGAGGCTGACCTGTGGGCCTACTAAGTTGACGCGTATGCAGGGCTTGTCAACTTAGTCAACAAACGATTCTAGCAGCAGTAACCCTTGGATTTGAATCGAACGGTCATGTTGCTTCTTCAATCGCTGCTCTTCTTGCACCAGCCGCGCAAATCAGCGCCGGCGAGACCGCCTGCTCCTGCCTCCAGCGGTTGGCTATGCTGTCATTGAGGCCTCATCGCCCCCTACTACTCCCACCGCTAGCCAGGCCCTGGGGCGACGGCAGCCTCACACCACAGCCGAACCAGTGAACCGTCATACTCCTCTCCGCGTGGGCATCCACTGCCGCGTCTTCCCCGGCTCCGCGTCGTCCCCTTCCTAGGCCTCGTCGTTGTCCACTGCCTTGGTGCTCTCGGCGCGGCGTGGTCAATGTGGTCAACGACCGACTTCCATCGGAAGAGTACTGTACGTGGAGAGGCTAACAGCTGGGTCCATGGCCATAGCCTAGTTTTTTTGTGATTTGCCAAGTAAGTCGCTTTGTCAGGCCTGTTGGGCTGCAAATCTTTCCAGACGAGGAGAGCTTTCATTCGGCTGGCCAAGAAAATGGCCTATCAGTAATGAGAAATGGGTTGTACATTTTTAAAACACATCAAACCGGCAATTAGTTTCAAATTTCTTTTTTTCATTTCGAGATTTTAAATTACATTAATTTTTATGCGTGGACAATTTTGTTGGATTTTATATTGATATACATTTATTTTTAAAATCAGTTTGAATGTGACTCGAAATTTTGGGATTAAAAACAGTTCGGACCGCACCAAAATATGCAAAATTTCGTCTAATTTTTTAACCGTGGCCACAATATGGGCTGTAATGCTAACAAAAAGAATATGGGCTCCAAAAAAAACCTTAAGAATTAGCAAATGGGCTGTAAATTTTTAGAAATAATGGCAGATGGGTTGTATGATGTTTTCCACAGATTTGAGGCTTTCCTAAAAAAAAGGTTGACGCACAAGCAGTGACTGTTGGATGTCCATCCAATGGCCGTCGTGCTTCTTCAATCTCTGGTCTTCCTGCTCCAGCTGCTTAAACAAGCGCCGGCGGGACTGCCTGCTCCCTCCTCCCCATGGCCGGCTGTGCTGCTGCGCAGGCCTCACCGCCCCACCGTACTCCCATCGCTGGCCTAGCCATCCCTCTACTCACCCACACATGTTGTTATTCTCCGGCGACGGCAGACGAACCAGTAAACCCTCGTACAGTCGTACTCCCCTCCGCATGGGAAACAACTGCCGAGTCTTCCCTGCCTCCGTGTCGTTCCCTTCCTAGGCCTCGCCGTCGTCCACCGCCCTGGTGCTCTCGGCGCGGCCTGGTCAACATGGTCAACGACCAACATGCATCTGAAGTGGACTGTACGTGGAGAGGCTGACAGCTGGGTCCACAGCCGCACGCAAGGAAATGCCTCCTTATCACGCGCAAAATAATGATTCATCCACCTGACATCAGGAACCCACCGAAAGGGCCTCTGTATTTCGCGAAAAAAACGTTACCGCCACTGACAGCTCGGACCCACCCGCTATATCTTCGCACGCAAGGAAGTGCCTCCTTATTACGCACAAAAAAATGAATACTCCCCTGTTAGCTGGGACCCAGTATAGTGGCAGGCTGACTTGTGGGCCTACTAAGTTGACGGGGACGGAGGGCTTTGTCAACTTAGTCAATATACACAATTCTAGCTCCAGTGACTGTACGATGTCCATCCAACGGCCGTAGTGCTTCTTCAACCTCTGGTCTTCTTGCTCCAGCCGCCCAAACCATCGCCGGTCGTGCCTCGTGCTCCTGCCTTCCGTGGCCGGCTGTGATGCGGCGGAGGCCTCACCGCCCCCTACTACTCCCACCGCTGGCCAGGCCATCCCTCTACTCACCCACACCCCCTGTTATTCTGCGGTGACAGCAGCCTCACACCGCAGCGAACCAGTGAACCCTCATACTCCTCTACGCGTGGTATCCACTATCACGTCTTCCCCGGCTCCGCGTCGTCCCCTTCCTAGGCCTCGCCGTCATCCACCGCCCTGGTGCTCTCGGCGCGGCGTGGTCAACGTGGTCAAGGAACGGCTTCCATCGGACGTGGACTGTACGTGGAGAGGCTGACAGCTGGGTCCACCGCCGCAGCAAGGAAGTGCCTCCTTATTACGCGCAAAATAATTATTCCTCCACCTGTCAGCGGGGACCCACCGAACGGGCCACCGTATTTCGCGAAAAAAAATTCCCCTTGACTGCTGGGACCCACCAGCTACATCTTCGCAGGCAAGGAAGTGCCTGACAGTCGGGACCCACCTGGTCGAAGCGTACGTAGCGTTGTCATCCTGGTCGCGAACGTGTACGTACATACTGGTCGATGTAGAGGCGTGCACGTGTCGTGGTAGAGGCGCGCACGTAGCATTTACATGTACGTACAGCGGCCAGTGTGCAAGAAAGAAAATACGGCCACGTACGTACATACGGGCAGGGTCTCGAACGCCTACTCGCGCATACGTACGGCCAGGGCTCGTGTACATGGCTGGGTCGGAACGGAGAAACAGCGTCGTCGTCGTGCTCATGGGGAGCCAACCGGCTAGGTCGGAACGGAATGCGTCGTCGTGTTCATCGGGAGGGCTTGGACGGAACAGCCGATGGAAACGAGGCATGGCGTACCGCAGAACGGAGGAAACGGCCTTGTGTTCGACCGGCCACGTTCGAAACGGGATCCTGTTCATCGGGAGGGGTCTGGCGTACCGCAAAACGGAGGAAACGGACCTCCTACGGTCGAAACGGGGGTCCTGTTGATCGGGAGGGGTGTGGCATACCGCAAAACGGAGGAAACAGACTTGTGTTGGAGCGCTACGGTCGAAACGGGGGTCCTGTTCATCGGGAGGGGTGTGGCGTACTGCAAAACGAGACTCCACGGGATACTGTTCATCTCCACCGTCGACCCCCTCCAGCCTCCATGGGCTACTGTTCATCCACCGTCGACCTCCTCCAGCCTCCACCTGCAACTGTTCATCCACGGGCTCCTGTTCATCCAGCCTCCACCGCGCGCTACTCCACCGGCTACTGTTCAACCAGCCCTCTCCACGGGCTCCTGTTCAACCACCCCTCCACGGGCTACTGTTCATCCTGCCCTCCACCATCTACTGTTCATCCTGCCCTCCATGGGGTGGTCCTGTTCATCCTACCCTCCATGGGGTCCTGTTCATCCAGCCCCAACCGGCTCGAACGATCGGGGTACTGTTCATCCAGAGGCAACACCACGGGGTCCTGTTCATCCACCCCCATCGGGAACTGTTCATCCAACCCCCCCCCCCCCCCCCGCGCGCAACGCTCACTGTTCGTCCACTGGCAGCATCGATCGGCTTCAGTTAGCAGCAGTAGCGAAGGAATCGCTCGATCGGGTTCAGTTAACAGCCATCGATCGATCGCTCGGGTTCAGTAACGCGTAGCCTGCAGTGCAATCGCTCAGGTTCAGTTAGAGCCCAACGCCTAGCACCCACGCGCGTGCGTGTACGAGAGAAACGCGCATCGCTCGGCCCCGACCACCCACCGTAACCGGGAACACCCCGATATTTTCCTCGCCCTCGCTTCTACCACGGTTTTTTCTGTCATGGACGGCCCAAAGAATGTCATGCAGCTGCGTCTCCGGCCCGCCCAGGATGAAAAGCCCATTTTCTATCATGATTTTTTGTCATAGAAGTAGGACCCCACCACATCTATGATGATACCGTGTTTTGTCACAATTATTGTCATAGAAGTGTCATAAGTATGACAGAAAAGATTTTTGTTCGGCCCAAAATGTCACGGATGTGTCTTTTTTTGTAGTGCCATCACCAATTTCATGATGCTCACCACAGTGCATGAGTGTAATTCCATCATAGGCTTGCTGGACGGTGATGGGTTGGATGAGATTTATCATGTAATCGAGTTAGTTTTGTTAGAGTTTGATCCCTAGTATCCATTATGTTCTGAGATTGATGTTGCTATGACTTTGTTATGCTTAATGCTTGTCACTAGGGCCCGAGTGCCATGATTTCAGATCTGAACCTATTATGTTTTCATGAATATATGTGAATTCTTGATCCTATCTTGCAAGTCAATAGTCACCTACTATGTGTTATGATCCGGCAACCCCGAAGTGACAATAATCGGGACCGCTCCCGGTGATGACCGTAGTTTGAGGAGTTCATGTATTCACTAAGTGTTAATGCTTTGGTTCGGTACTCTATTAAAAGGAGGCCTTAATATCCCTTAGTTTCCAATAGGACCCCGCTGCCACGGGAGGGTAGGACAAAAGATGTCATGCAAGTTCTTTTCCATAAGCATGTATGACTATATTCGGAATACATGCCTACATTACATTGATGAACTGGAGCTAGTTCTGTGTCACCCTATGTTATAACTGTTGCATGAGGAATCGCATCCGACATAATTATCCATCACTGATCCAATGCCTACGAGCTTTTCACATATTGATCTTTGCTTAGTTACTTCACCGTTGCCACTGTTACAATTACTACAAAACTGCTACTGTTACTTTTGCCACCATTACCGTTGCTTCCATACTACTTTGCTACTAAATACTTTGCTACATATATTAAGTTTTCCAAATCTGGTTGAATTGACAACTCAACTGCTAATACTTGAGAATATTCTTTGGCTCCCCTTGTGTCAAATCAATAAATTTGGGTTGAATACTCTACCCTCGAAAACTGTTGCGATCCCCTATACTTGTGGGTTATCACCTAACCATAGACATGCGTTGTCATTTGATGAACGGGATCACATCATTAGAGAATGATGTGATGGACAAGACCCATCTGTTAGCTTAGCACTACGATCGTTCAGTTTATTGCTATTGTTTTCTTCATGACTTATACATGTTCCTGTGAGTATGAGATTATGGAACTCTCGAATACAGGAGGAACACTTAGTGTGCTATCAAACGTCACAACGTAACTGGGTGATTATAAAGATGCTCTACAGGTGTCTTCGATGGTGTTTGTTGAGTTGGCATAGGTCGAGATTAGGATTTGTCACTCCGAATGTCGCAGAGGTATCTCTGGGCCCTCTCGATAATGCTCATCACTATAAGCCTTGAAAGCAATGTCACTAATGAGTTAGTTGTGGGTTGATACATTACGAAACGAGTAAAGAGACTTGCTGGTAACGAGATTGAACTAGGTATGATGATACCGACGATCGAATCTCGGGCAAGTAACATACCGATGACAAAGGGAACAACGTATGATGTTATGCGGTTTGACCGATAAAGATCTTCGTAGAATATGTAGGAGCCAATATGAGCATCCAGGTTCCGCTATTGGTTACTGACCGGAGATGTGTCTCGGTCATGTCTACATAGTTCTCGAACCCGTAGGGTCCGCACGCTTAACGTTCGATGACGATTTGTATTATGAGTTTATGTGATTTGATGACCTAAGGTTGTTCGGAGTCCCGGATGATATCACGGACATGACGAGGAGTCTCGAAATGGTCGAGACATAAAGATTGATATATTGGACCATGTTATTCGGACACCGGAAGTGTTCCGGATGGTTTCGGGTAAAACTGGAGTGCCGGAGGGGTTACCGGAACCCCCCCCCCCCCCCCGGGGGGGGGGAACTAATGGACCACCATGGGCCTTGTTGGAGAGAGAGGAGGGCAGCCAGGGCAGGCCTCCCCCCACCCTTGCAGTCCGAATTGGACAAGGGAAAGGGGGTGGCGCCCCCCTTTCCTACTCCCTCTCCCTCTCCTTCCTTCCCCCTCTCTTGTTGGAGAGAGAGGTGGACTCCCTCTCCTTGGGCGCGCCCCTAGGGCCGGCTGGCCTCCCCCTCCCTCCTTTATATATGGGGGCAGGGGGCACCCTAGAACACACAAGTTGATCTTTTAGCCATGTGTGGTGCCCCCCTCCACAGTTACACACCTCGGTCATATCGTCGTAGTGCTTAGGCGAAGCCCTGCGCCGCTAACTTCATCATCACCGTCGCCACGCTGTCGTGCCGGCGGAACTCTCCCTCAGCCTCAGCTGGATTAAGAGTTCGAGGGACGTCACCGAGCTGAACGTGTGCTGATCGCGGAGGTGCCGTACGTTCGGTACTTGGATCGATTGGATCGCGAAGACGTTCGACTACATCAACCGCTTTACTAAACGTTTCCGCTTTCGGTCTACGAGGGTACATGGACACACTCTCCCTGCTCGTTGCTATGCTTCTCCTAGATAGATCTTGCGTGCTCGTAGGAAATTTTTTGAAATACTACGTTCCCCAACATCCACTCCCAAGAAAAGTTTTTCCCTACACTTAGATTGTGCAGCTTATTTTTGAAAAAAAACAGTTTTGATAGTTTCCTACAAACCAATGAAATCCAGCTTTTCTCCAACATCATCTCTCTAATAAACCTTTTTTTAATATCTTGCCCAATCCCTCTCACATTCCAAAACATGCCTATCATCTTGTTATTTATTATTATTTCTTTTATTTAATCCCCCTATTGAGACAGTGTACTTCACACAACTTATAACTGGTGGGACACTCTCCTTCTTATGACCACTAGAAAAGATTATCTTAAATTGGTCATAATAGTCTTTCTCCAATTCTGCATCAGAATGGTCCTCCCTCGGAGCACAAATCATTTAATAAAGCATCTCTAGTGTCAATTAGACTTGAAGATCTTGATTCCTTTTCATCTTTTTGATTCTTAATATTTTGCAGATAGAATTCTTTCCTATCATGTTCCATATTGGAAATATGTTCTAGGTTTTGATCAATCATAGTAATAGAGCATCCCAAGTTGACCCCAACTAAACTAGACATGTTAAGAAGAGAAGATTTTTGAGGGAAGAGGGAATCATCATTACCATAGTTATCTTTCTCTGCATCTCTCTCTTTAGCAAGACCTTCAATTCTGGCATCCTTTTTGTCCAAATTCCTATCACTCCTCCTAGGAGGGCCCTCTTTTTTATTGTGTTTATCAGCTTCCCCCACTTGATTAATACCCAATTTGGACCCAAAGGATTCCACTGACTCTACATAATTTCCATTTTTTCTTCATCTTCTTTCTTACCTTCTGCTTAGATGTTATCCTCTTCAGCATAATCATCCATCTCCTGCAACTGTTCCTGCTCTCTATCTTCCATTTATTTAATCTTGTTCATGCAACTAGAAATCATCTCATGTTGTTTATTGACCATATTAATCAAGTATAGCATGTATTTTTCTAAAGCAACAAATTTCTTCTCTTCACTGATGACCCACAAGTATATGGGATCTATCGTAGTCCTTTCGATAAGTAAGAGTGTCGAACCCAACGAGGAGCAGAAGGAAATGACAAGCGGTTTTCAGTAAGGTATTCTCTGCAAGCACTGAAATTATCGGTAACAGATAGTTTTGTGATAAGGTAATTTGTAACGGGTAACAAGTAATGAAAGTAAATAAGGTGCAACAAGATGGCCCAATCATTTTTGTAGCAAAGGACAAGCCTGGACAAACTCTTATATAAAGGAAAACGCTCCCGAGGACACATGGGAATTATCATCAAGCTAGTTTTCATCATGCTCATATGATTCGCGTTCGTTACTTTGATAATTTGATATGTGGGTGGACCGGTGCTTGGGTGCTGCCCTTCCTTGGACAAGCATCCCACTTATGATTAACCCCTATTGCAAGCATCCGCAACTACAAAAGAAGTATTAAGGTAAAGCTAACCATAGCATGAAACATGTCGATCCAAATCAGCCCCTTACGAAGAAACGCATAAACTAGGGTTTAAGCTTCTATCGCTCTAGCAACCCATCATCTACTTATTACTTTCCAATGCCTTCCTCTAGGCCCAAATAATGGTGAAGTGTCATGTAGTCGACGTTCACATAACACCCTAGAGGAGAGACAACATACATCTCATCAAAATATCGAACGAATACCAAATTCACATGACTACTTATAGCAAGACTTCTCCCATGTCCTCAGAAACAAACGTAACTACTCACAAATCATATTCATGTTCATAACCAGAGGAGTATTAATATGCATGAAGGATCTGAACATATGATCTTCCACCAAATAAACCAACTAGCATCAACTACAAGAAGTAATCAACACTACTAGCAACCCACAGGTACCAATCTGAGGTTTTTGGGACAAAGATTGGATACAAGAGATGAACTAGGGTTTGAGAGGAGATGGTGCTGGTGAAGATGTTGATGGAGATTGACCCCCAATCGATGAGAGGATCGATGGTGATGACGATGGTGATGATTTCCCCCTCCCGGAGGGATGTTTCCCCGGCAGAACAGCTCCGCCGGAGCCCTAGATTGGTTTCGCCAGGTTCCGCCTCGTGGCGGCGGTGCTTCGTCCCGAAAGCTTGCCTCCGGTTTTTTCCAGGGCAAAAGACTTAGCAGAAGATGGGCACCGAAGGCCTGCCAAGGGGCCCACGAGGCAGGGGCGCGCCCAGGGGGGTAGGGCGCGCCCCCCACCCTCGTGGATGGTGGGTGGCCCCCCTTTGGTAGTTTCTTTGCCCAATATTTTTTATATATTCTGAAACTGACTTCCGTGGAGTTTCAGGACTTTTGGAGTTGTGCAGAATAGGTCTTTAATATTTGCTCCTTTTCCAGCCCAGAATTCCAGCTGCCGGCATTCTCCCTCTTCATGTAAACCTTATAAAATAAGAGAGAATAGGCATAAGTATTGTGACATAATGTGTAATAACAGCCCATAATGCAATAGATATCGATATAAAAGCATGATGCAAAATGGACGTAACATTCACTACCTTTCATGGCTTCTTAACTGGTCTTTTCCTCCTCAAGCCTCTCCAGTTTCATGAGCACTGTTTCCGAATCTGCCTCACTTTCTTCCTTTTTCCCAACTCAACCACTTGTTCTTTCTGGAAATTCAGAAGTTCTCCACTTCTTTTTTTCATATCTTCAAACTGACTCAAGCTTAGATTGCCCAAAGAAATGTTTTCTTTGTGGTTTTCAACCTGACCTCTAGTTCTTCTAAGCTTGGCTCTCATTTTCTCACCTACCTCAGCTTGTTCAACTCCACCCTCTTCTAAATTCTTGAATTCATCATACCAACCATGTTCCACCACTTCTTCTAGTTCAACTCCACCAAGTCTTTATCAGTCACCTCAGTATAAGCAGGTATTTTTTCAAAGTCCCTCACACCTACTTTTGCTCTGACTTTTTCTTGGAAAATGGTATGCATGTCAATTTCTAAGACAGATCTCATAGTTACAGCCACTTCACACATCCCAAAAAAGTGTCTAAACTATTTAGACACCTGTCCAAACTTGACATGTACGGTGTGTAATTTACCAATAGCCTGAGTATCATATGTCCAGTTCTGAGCATTGATCATTGCTTCTGTTCCCAAAAAATTGAAGTCATCAAACTTTTGCAGCTCCACCAGTCTACTCTTACTAGGAATCTCATCAGATAGGCCTTATTTCCCTGTTTCTTACATTTCCACTGCCATTTCCAATTGAACATGTATCTAAAACCTTCTAGGGATTGTGTTTCATTGATCTCTCCAGACACAATGTTGATAACAGCCATAGGATTGGCTTGCTCTATGTTAAGGACATCCTTAGAATTCTGAACCAACAGCACTCCAAGGCCTCTTGCTGCATATCCAACAAACTTTGGGACAGGCTTCATTTGTTTCAGCCAAGTGCACTCCTCAGTAATGTGTGAATTTTTTCCACAAATCACACAGTTGCCTAATTTGCAATCTCTGGTAGCATGTCTTGGATCTTTGCATTTGTTGCACACTGATCTAAAATTGTTTCCATTTTTTCCTGTTTCCATCACATCTCTCAAGGAATTCCTATTAACCTGCCCACCACTATTTTGCATAGACCTAATGTCTCCTCTAGAAGCAAGATCACCCTCTCTTCTAGTGATCAATCCATGAGCCACCAGCTTACCTTTGCCCTCTTCAACTGCATCAGAGACCTGATTAGTTTGGGTGCAGCGTGTACTTCCTCCACCAGAGCTCCCAACCCCTTGATTATTCTGAGCAATCTGGCTAGCAGCGCTCCAAACCATTGTTGTTGTTGTATCAATTCCAAATTTGGAGTGGGAGGAAAGACCGCCCCTTCTCCAGCTCCATCATTACTCCCAATTACCTTCTCTTTTCCTTGCCCAAAAGTTGAGGCACTAGCTCCATCAACGCCCCCAGTCTTCTGATTACTATTGGTACCACCTCCGACATAATTTCTTCCTGTAAACCCTTCCCTAGCACCAAATCTCCCTTCTCTATAGGCTTCAACCTGCTGAGAATTATCAAAAGGATCTACCTCTCCCTCTTTCTTGCAATATTGGTAGTTATGTCTCCCCCAGGTGTTGAATCTCCCTATCCCACGCTAACCTCCATATATATCCCCTATTCATCTCAACACACTCCTCTCTTGCAAGTGGCGGCAGGTAGGGGAACCCTAATTCCTCAAAAGGGCCACTCTCTCTCTCAAACACAAGGAGAGGGTGAGAATTTATATGACCAAAAGATCTGGAAAGTGTATTATGAGGATGCGCCTCCATATTGGCCTTCCCCATCATCCACCAAACCTATCTGATCTTTTTGAGCGGGGACCAAGCAACCCAACTTGGAATTGCTCGTTCCATACCCACCCATACCCCCAGGGGGAACCTTTTTTGATAACATTAACTGAGTAATCAGATAGAATCATATCATCTAGAGCAACCAAATCACCTGACCAAAAGTCAGGGATTCGAGAGAATTGCTTCTCTTTCATCTTACTGTATATCATCTCTCCTTTGATAGCATCTTCAGAACTAATTTTTTTACACAACCTCAAATCAAAGGAAGCGCAAATTGAATTTATCCCATAACAAGAGTAATATTGCCTTGTTTTTCCCCTTCTTCACTCTCATCGCGGCACGAATTATGCCTGGAGAGAGTAAATATTTAGAAGTGTCAGTAGAGTTACATGGAACTTCCGATTAGAGCTCAGCCACCTCATCGGAGTCGTCCCCGGCCAATAACCAAAACCGGCCACTGGCCAGCGACACCCCTACTCCATGGCCATGGAGCGAGCGAAGCTGAACAGGCGAGGGAAGCGCGGCGACCTCCTAGGAAGAGACGCAACGTCGTTTGGCCTTCTTTCTCTTGATAGGGACCGCCATCGTCACCCTCTGCCCCACCTCTACATCCTCGTCCACCTCTGCCTCCGAATCTGAACTGGTCACCATCGGCCGTACGCTCGACCCCAGCAGCGAAGCCGGCAGCGCCATGACCGCTCCCACCACCATCTCCGATGACCCCGCCAGGGCGGCGCAGTGACATCTGAACAATCTCCACTTCCGCATCTGTCATGGATTGTCGGAGGTAGCTTCCTCCAACGCTCAGAGCAGCATCTTCAGAGAGCCCACCGCCCGCCCATAGGGGGACAGGTGGAGGTCCTCTTCCTGAGTGAGCATGCGGAACGCCCTTGCCACGACAGCTTGCATGTCCTCTCTCTCCACGAACCAAGAGAGGATCTCCCACATCCTCTCCATCTTCAGTTTGTTGCCTCTCGCAAGCTCCAACATCCTGGCTTCGAGCTTCAGCTTCCAGTGCGCCATCAAACCCTAGCTTTGGTCGAGATTTTGGGTATGGAGGAGGGGAATCGCACTCGTCGAGAGGAGAGGGGATGGAATACACCTGACTCCCCTGACCAGCCTTAAAAGCTCGACAGCCATGGCGGTCCGCCTCCCTCCCCTCCTCGAACTCCGCAACATGCCAAGCCGCACCCTGCAGCCGCCCAACCAATGATATGTGACAAGGGAAATGGACTTGAGTGCCCTCACCTATTGTCTCACTCTCGCGCACCGCCCGCTCATCAACGTGAACCCCTCGATCATTGAGAAGGACCAGCCGCCGCAACTTGCCTCGTCGGAGCTGGATTCCTCGCCGGAAAACGAGCAGAGCCGGCGCACGGAGGTCAGAGACCAGGTGCACCGCCCAGCACAGGTCGCGTGAGTCGTCTGCCATCCGGTGGTCACTCCCTTGAGATCTTCCCTAGATTTGTCTTGTCGGCGCTGTGGGCACGCACATACTCTGGTTGGTGGGGGCGCTCCCTTCATTTCCATGGTCAAAAAATAATTAGAACCAACCATCTGCATGAGCGTGAGGGAGCACCGCCCCGGCCGGGATCGATCCTTCGGACAACATTCTCCGGAGCTGGGGGCGCTACTGCCTGCCTACCCAATCAACACTATGGGATTGACCATGAAAGGCAACGTGTGGAAACGAACAGATTCATCTGCACCGGTGAATATGTATAGTTTACGTGCATGAACGAGTCTATGATGTAGACGTCATAAATTTATATATTTTTCATATTGCAAACATGTACCATTGTTAATCACCCCTCTCAAGAAAGAGCACATGTTATTCACGACTCATGGTTAGGAAATAGAGAACCACGCTGGTTTATCATCTCTCTTCCTGCGTAATAAAGAGAGATGATTCTAGTTCTGGTTTAGAACTGCAACTGCAATGCGCGAATGCGGCCCAAAACAACAAGCTCGCTTGTGTGTGTGTGTGAGAGAGAGAGCCGGGTAAGAAACGAGAGGACATGCGTGCGTGCATGTCGCGCGCAAGCAAAGTGTGGACGAATGCGCCCCAAGCCAGCTCCTTCCCTAATCCCTGTCCACGCCACCACGCGCAAGTGATTTCCATCTACCATCTGTACGCAAAAGAAAGAAGTTACACCACAGCGACAGGCCGCGACGTTCAGACACGTACGTAGGCGGCACGCCGTAGTTCGTAGCCAAAGCGGCTCGATCGCGGTGCACGGCGCCAAGGCTACCGTGTTTCCGTCCCGTTGCGTGGAGTGGCGGTAGCGCAAAGCACGTTCGGCACGCGCAGCACGCGGCGACAGAGACCGTGCATATCCATATCCTCATTAAAAAGGACAGAGACCATGCTGGATTTTTTTTTAAGTTGATGGTGACTTGTTCAACATTTTTTTAAATGGTTGATTAACATTTTATATACATGATTAATAAACTTCATCATTTTTAATACATGATCAACATTTTAATACACATATTTAATATATTTTTTAATGCTTGATTAACATTTTTCAAATAATTGTTCAACATTTTTTAAAATGCTTGATTAATGTTTTTATATACATGATCAAGATTTTTTTGAAATAATTGTTCAACATTTTTCAAATAGTTCTTCAATACTTTTTCAACATTTTTAGTTCGAATGCTTGATTAACATTTTTATATACATGATTAACATTTTTTCAAATACTTGTTCAACATTTTCCAAATACTTGTTCAACATATTTTAAATGTTTTTTTAGAGTTTTTAAAATATATATAAGCATTTAAAAAATGTTAA
The DNA here is from genome assembly GCF_018294505.1 of Triticum aestivum. Classification (NCBI taxonomy): domain Eukaryota; kingdom Viridiplantae; phylum Streptophyta; class Magnoliopsida; order Poales; family Poaceae; genus Triticum; species Triticum aestivum. Next base: position 429,359,816 of record NC_057808.1, on the reverse strand, counting down.
ATGTGTATAGAAAGAATGTTGACCGTGTATGAAATAAATGATGAATCTTTTTGATCATGTATATAAAAATGTTATTTAACCATCTGAGAAAATGTTGAACAAGTATTTGAAAAATATTAATCAAGCATTTAAAAAATCTTAAATGTGTATATAAAGAATGTTGACCGTGTATTAAATTAATGATGAATCTTTTTGATCATGTCTATAAACATGTTAATGAACCATTTGAAAAAATGTTGAACAAGTATTTCAAAATATTAATCAAGCATTTGGAAATGTTAAATGTGTAAATAAAAAATGTTGACCATCTATTTAAAAATGAAAAAAACATATCACATATATAAAAAAATGTTGAACAAGTATTTCAAAAATCTTAATCCAGAAATTGGAAAATGTTAAATGTGTATAAAAGATGTTGACCATGTATCAAAAAAAATTAAATTTGTATTGTAAGAATGTTGAGTATGTATTAGAAAAATGTTGTTGACATATACAAAACAATATAGAATAAAGCAATAAGAAAAATATAATAAAACCCCAAAAGAAATAAAATAAACCAAAGAAAAAAACAAAGAAGCAAATGCAATAAATATTTAAAAAGGAGAAGAAAAATAAAATAGACAAAATTAAACAAATAAAATTAAAAAAAACATCAAAAGAAAGAAAAGAAAAAACCAATAAAAAGAGAGAAGATGCGGAGAAAAGAAGCAAAAAAAAAAAACAATGGAAAAACCAGGCTCGTTTAGACTTAAGAACTACCGCCCTACATCAGAAACACTCATGAGAGCCTAGGCAGGGTTCGAATCCTGCGCGTCTCCATTTCTCCTCACCTTTTTCCTTTATTAATTGCACACGCGTGGGCTGGCCCAATGCAATAAATAGTCGCAGCGAGCCCGTTTCAGGAAGAACACGACAAGCCTTGCAATTGGGCCGGTGTTTGTAGCCCAGCCAAACGGAACCTCATCTCTCTCTCTCGGTTTGACTAGAAGGCTGACGAAAATCATTAGGATATATGGCCCAATTTATAGAGAGCAACTAGTTGACGAGCACTCCTTCGCCGAAATCACTAATTAAGGAGTACTAATTGCACTCTATTTTCCCATGTCGTGACAAGTGGCGCACATGCAGCGTCACTTGTCACAACCTGGGAGTTTTCCCTTTTTTCGTACATCCGTTTATTCAAAACATTTTATCTCTTAAACCGTACGTCCAAATCTCGAACCGTTTTCCCCATTGGATTCCTCGCGTCGAGATCTTCAAAACTAGATCTCATGTTGATAGGTTTTGACGAACTTTTTTTCAAAAAAAAAACCAGACGAAAAAATCGAACCGGGAGCATGGTTTTTTTTCCTTTCTAAAAGAGGCATGTCCGTGCCTCTCGCGAAATCACAACCGTGCCTCTCGTGGAAGAAAAACCGTGACTCTCATGGAAGAAAAAAAATAGAAAACGCATTTTTTCGGTTTCCGAGAGGCACGGCCGTGACTCTCGCGAAAGCACAACCGTGCCTCTCGCGAAAGCACAACCGTGACTCTCGCGAAAGCACAACCGTGCCTCTCGCGAAAGCACAACCGTGACTCTCGCGAAAGAAAAAAAAACAGAAAACGCGTATTTTTTTCCTTTCCGAGAGGCACGACCGTGACTCGCGAAAGCACAATTGTGCCTCTCACGGAAGCAAAACCGTGACTCTCGCGAAAGAAAAAAAAACAGAAAACGCGTTCTGTTTTTCCCTTTCCGAGAGGCACGGCCGTGACTCTCGCGAAAGCACAACCGTGCCTCTCGCGGAAGCAAAACCGTGACTCTCGCGAAAGAAAAAAACAGAAAACACTTTTTTTCGTTTCCGAAAGGCACGGCCGTGACTCTCGCTAAAGCACAACCGTGCCTCTCGCAGAAGAAAAACCGTGACTTTCGCGAAAGAAAAAAAACGTGTTTTTTTATGAAAAAAATTCAAATTTTTTTTTGATCGAAAAGCTAAGCAAGACCAGGGGAAACCAAAACGTCGAAAAAACACGAAAAAACACCCGTTTAAAAAGACAAAAACGCATGCGGAAAAATAAAAAAATAAAATCCGAGGGGAGCGTCCAGAGCGCGACACGTGGCAAATGACTGAGAGCGCGCCAAGTGGCGCTGATCGTTGCGAGGCTCCCGAAGAAGCGCTCATTAACTAGTTGCTCTCCTCCTTCGGGAGCATCACAATGATGGGAGCTCCTATACAGCGTTGTACGCGACACTGGCGCCCGCACGGACGCGAACTGGGCCGGCCCAGCAAGCTGCTGAGAAGCAAAACAACGAAGGAAAAAATTCCACGTTAATTTGGGAGAAGCAGGAATCGAACTCATCAAGTCCAAGGAAATGACCAAAAGGGTTAAGCACTGGATCAGCCTCAGTCTACTGATTACAGGAGGAAAACACAGCTCTTTAATCTTTCATACAATACAAACATTAAATATTTGATATTACTTAATATCCCCTACAAATTCTTTGAATAAAGAAAACATCAATTTGTAAAGGCATTCGTATAATCCATGAATTGAAAGGAGAAGTTCACAAAAACGGAAAAAGTTTGTGAATTCGAAAAAAGTTCATCTAATTTGAAAAAAGTTTCACCGAATATGAAAAAAAAATCATCAAATTTGAAAAAATTGTTCATTGAATTTCAAAAAAAGTTCAGCGAATTTGAAAAAGTTCATCAATTTCAAAAAAAAATATCGAATTTGAAATAAAGTTCAACAAATTATAAAAATGTTCATTGATTTTCAAAAAATCACAAATTTAAATAAAATGTTCATGAATTTAGAAAAACCGCGCAATAAAGAAAACAAAAAAGATGATAAAAAGGAAAAAGAATAAACTGAGCTGAAGAACGATATAAAAAGAGAAACATGAACTACCCAGTTTGGACTGCCTAGCGGCTCGAAGCCAGCGCTTACAACGAAAGGGTTAAAAGTTCGAACCCCCATCCCAGCACTTCTTTTTACCGTTCGAAAACAAAGAAGAACAGGAAGGAATAAAAAGAATGGGTCGGCCCAGTTTGGACTGCTGCAGGCGCCCATTTGCAAATTGTACTGTAACGGGCACCTGCAGTACCAAATAGGAAATGCCCACAATGATCACTTGGGGTGGGATGAGAGTGTGTCACTTGGCGCGCTCTCAGCCGCCGCCACGTGTCGTGCTTTGGACGCTCCCTTCGGATATTTTTTATTTTTCCGAACGCGTGTTCGGCTTTTTAAACAGTTTCTTTTACGTTTTGGTTTTCAACCGGTCTTCCTTAGATTTTTGACAAAAAAATTGGAAAAATTTTGCATGAAAAACGTGTTTTATTTTTTTCGTGAGAGGCACGATTTTGCTTTTGTAAAAGGCACAACCATGCCTCTCGGAAACGGAAATAAAACATGTCTTCTGTTTTTTTCCTTCCGTGAGAGGCACGACCTGCCTCTCAGAAACAGAAAAAAATGTGTTTCCTGTTTTTGTTTCTTTCGGCGAGAGACACACTTTTGCTTCCGCGAGTGGCACAGTTGTGCTTTGGCGAGAGGCACAGCCGTGTCTCGCGGAAATGAAAAAAAAGACACGTTTTCTATTTGTTTTCCTTTCGCGAGAGGCACAGTTGTGCTTTCGCAAGAGGCACAGCCGTGCCTCTCGGAAAAGAAAATAAAACGTGTTTTCTGGGTTTTTTTTCTTTCGAGTGAGGCACGGTTTTGCTTCCACGAGAGGCACGGTTGAACTTTCGCGAGAGGTAGGCGGTGCCTATTTCGGAAACGGAAAAAATTTGCTCCCGGTCTGGTTTTTTCGTCTGGTTTTTTTTGAAAAAAAAAGTTCATCAGAACATATCAACATGAGCTCTAGTTTTTAAAATCTCGAACTGCTTCCAACACACATCGTCACTTCACTCTTAACTAGTTTCTGTTCATTCTGCAACTCCCGTTTCGAGTTACTACTCTTAGCAACGGAACTAGTATCAAATACCGCGGGGTTGCTATAAACACTAGTAAAGTACACATTAATAACATGTATATCAAATATACCTTTGTTCATCTTGCCATCTTTCTTATCCGCCAAATACTTGGGGCAGTTCCGCTTCCAGTGACCAGTCCCTTTGCAGTAGAAGCACTTAGTCTCAGGCTTAGGTCCAGACTTGGGCTTCTTCACTTGAGCAGCAACTTGCTTGTTGTTCTTCTTGAAGTTCCCCTTCTTCCCTTTGCCCCTTTTCTTGAAACTAGTGGTCTTGTCAACCATCAACACTTGATGTTTTTCTTGATTTCTACCTTCGTCGATTTTAGCATCGCGAAGAGCTTGGGAATTGTTTTCGTCATCCCTTGCACATTATAGTTCATCATGAAGTTCTAGTAACTTGGTGATAGTGACTAGAGAACTTTGTCAATTACCATCTTATCTTGAAGATTAACTCCCACTCGATTCAGCAATTATAGTACGCAGACAATCTGAGCACATGCTCACTGATTGAGCTATTCTCCTCCATCTTTTAGGCAAAGTACTGTCAGAGGTCTCATACCTCTCGACACGGGTATGAGTCTGAAATACTAATTTCAACTCTTGGAACATCTTATATGCTCCATGACATTTCAAAAACGTCTTTGAAGCCCCGATTCTAAGCCATAAAGCATGGTGCACTAAACTATCAAGTAGTCACCATATCGAGCTTGTCAAACGTTCATAACGTCTACATTTGCTCCTGTAATCGGTTTGTCACCTAGCGGTGCATCAAGGACATAATTCTTTTGTGCAGCAATGAGGATAATCCTCAGATCACGGATCCAACCGCATCATTGCTACTAACATTTTTCAACTTAGTTTTCTCTAGGAACATATCAAAATAAAACAGGGGAGCTAAACACGAGCTATTGATCTACAACATAGATATGCTAATACTACCAGGGACTAAGTTCATGATAAATTAAAGTTCAATTAATCATATTACTTAAGAACTCCCACTTAGATAGACATCCCTCTAATCATCTAAGTGATCACGTGATCCAAATCAACTAAACCATGTCCGATCTTCACGTGAGATGGAGTAGTTTTCAATGGTGAACATCACTATGTTGATCATATCTACTATATGATTCACGCTCGACCTTTCGGTCTCAGTGTTCCGAGGCCATATCTGCATATGCTAGGCTCGTCAAGTTTAACCTGAGTATTCCGCGTGTGCAAAACTGGCTTGCACCCATTGTAGATGAACGTAGAGCTTATCACACCCGATCATTACGTGGTGTCTGGGCACGACGAACTTTGGCAACGGTGCATACTCAGGGAGAACACTTTTATCTTGAAATTTAGTGAGAGATCATCTTATAATGCTACCGTCAATCAAAGCAAGATAAGATGCATAAAAGATACACATCACATGCAATCAATATAAGTGATATGATATGGCCATCATCATCTTGTGCTTGTGATCTCCATCTCCGAAGCACCGTCATGATCACCATCGTCACCGGCGCGACACCTTGTCTCCATCGTAGCATCATTGTCGTCTCGCCAACTATTTCTTCTACGACTATCGCTACCGCTTAGTGATAAAGTAAAGCAATTACAGGGCGATTGCATTGCATACAATAAAGCGACAACCATATGGCTCCTGCCAGTTGCCGATAACTCGGTTACAAAACATGATCATCTCATACAATAAAATATAGCATCATGCCTTGACCATATCACATCACAACATGCCCTGCAAAAACAAGTTAGACGTCCTCTACTTTGTTGTTGCAAGTTTTACGTGGCTGCTACGGGCTGAGCAAGAACCGTTCTTACCTACGCATCAAAACCACAACGATAGTTCGTCAAGTTAGTGTTGTTTTAACCTTCTCAAGGACCGGGCGTAGCCACACTCGGTTCAACTAAAGTTGGAGAAACTGACACCCGCCAGCCACCTGTGTGCAAGGCACGTCGGTAGAACCAGTCTCGCGTAAGCGTACGCGTAATGTCGGTCCGGGCCGCTTCATCCAACAATACCGCCGAACCAAAGTGTGACATGCTGGTAAGCAGTATGACTTGTATCGCCCACAACTCACTTGTGTTCTACTCATGCATATAACATCAACGCATAAAACCAGGCTCGGATGCCACTGTTGGGGAACGTAGTAATTTCAAAAAAAATCCTACGCACACGCAAGATCATGGTGATGCATAGCAACGAGAGGGGAGAGTGTTGTCCACGTACCCTCGTAGACCGAAAGCGGAAGCGTTAGCACAACGCGGTTGATGTAGTCGTACGTCTTCACGATCCGACCGATCAAGTACCGAACGCACGGTGTTGGGGATATTACCACTAGGCGTAAACCGGCCAGGAGAGGCCGGGTTAACCCCATAGTAGTTATTATATCTGAAGCCCATGAAGACAGACGGTGATGCTTTATGAAGGCCCAGGGCCCAAAGCCGGTTTAAGGCATGTAGACATAAACCGGCGTTGATATGTAGACTTGTGTTGTAAGATAGAAAGAGCAGAGACCGAGTCGGACACGTTTATGAGCCGGCCTCGGGATCCTATAAACCGACGGGCGTCAACCCGTGTATATAAGGGGACGACCCGGCGGTGGTTCAGGACAACAGACAACAACTCGAGACTCAGGCAAAGCGTATTCGCTCCCTGGTCATCGAAACCCAAGCAATCCCACAACAACTGGATCATAGGCTTTTACCTTCACCGCAAGGGGCCGAACCTGTATAAACTCTCTTGCGTCCCTTGTCCGCTTTAACCCCTTTAAGTTAACCCGTAGCGATGGCTCCACGACTAAGTCCTTTCTCTAGCACATCTGCCGTGACAAAACCACGACAGTTGGCGCCCACCGTGGGGCTATCGCACGATGGTTTCGAGTTCTTAGAGGGCAGCTCTGAAGGACTCAAGGGCTACGCTGTGGGCCGGATGACCAATAGTCGTCGCGGCAAGCTCTACATCGACGATGCAGGCTAGGGCCCCGAGGCCGGCTCAATCGAGTACGGGTGTCGGGCCCCCTTTGGCGGCATACACGTTTTCATTGGCAAGATCGGTGAACCGGGCCCTGAGCCGGACATCTGCACTGACCTTGTCGAAACGGCTCAGCGTGCGAGATCTGCCCGGGTCAAGCCTGTCATGAAGCGTGCCTTCGTGGGAGTCATCCACGGAGGGGAATCTGAAGATAGATCGGAATCTGGTGGTGAAGCCGTCATTTATTCCGGCGACGAGTCATCAACCGAAGAGACTGAGTTGCTGTATCAGTTGCAAGACGGCCGGATTGAGGGCTGTTCCGATGGCGACAGTATTCCGGACCCCTTGGATCTGCCAAACCGGGTTGCGATCTTCATGGCCGGTACACAACCAGCGCTCCACTCTTCGACCGCGGCGGCGATGATTTCCGGATCAACAGCAGCGACAGCGGCCGGGGCAGGAGGCCCTGTGCGACTGCCGGCTCAGGTTCTATCTGATTTGTTTGACGCTTTGGCAACGCTGATGGCGGAGGTTAACCCGGCGGATCAGGATGCACACAATGCGGAAATCGCAAAAGTGAAAGATCAGATCACCCAGGCCAGAGCCGACTTGGCGGCTGAGGATACCAGGATGGCGGCGGAGCGGGCCGCATTGGATGCGCAGGCTTATCGGCTCATGCTGGATCAGAGTGCGTCGAACGATGTCCTGAAGAGGAGGTACCGATCTCGCCTGCCGCCGGTTTATGAAGCTAGGAACCTCTTTTACACCCCAGGAGCAGGGACCAGTAATCCGCCGGTGGTAACCGGGCGGAGGCGCCTGGAGCGGGGGCGCCGGTTCAACCACGTTTGGTGGATCCGCCTCGCCAGAACAACATTGTGACACAGCATGTCTCAACAACACTGGGTCATTACTCTAACCCCATGGACAACATTGTCGCTGCCGCTTCACGACTGGCGGCCATCCCGATCGAAGGTGAGTCTCCGGTGGCGGTCGAGACGCGTCGGGTTAGGGAGCTTCTTCAGACAGCCTTGGTGTAGCAGGAGGCTTATTCATATAGTCGCGATCGGATCCATTCCACTCCCCGCCCAAGCCGGAGTTACAGCAGGCGTATGGATGAACCGGCAGTATCAAGCAATGCGCGAAACCGTGATCCGCCCCGTGGCAATAACCCGGCGAGTGGTGCTGGTGATGCTCAGGAGGTGGTAGACCGGGCTCGGGCACGTCGGGAGGCCGAGTTAGCGGCACAGCATGATGCCCGTCAGCTTACTCCAGTTCGTCCAACCATGTCGGTGGAACCAGGGGTTACTTCTAGCTCTTTGGGGGTACCGTGTCTCATCCCAGCACTGCGCAACGTGCGTCTGCCCAAGGATTTCAAGGGCCTGCGCAAAGTACCGAATTACACCGCCGATTTATCCCCCGAGACATGGGTCGAAAGCTATGAGATGGCCATGGAGATGCTGGATGTGGACGATGCGGCGTGTGCGAAATACTTCACCATGATGCTAGAGGGGACGGCCCGCACTTGGCTGAAGAGCTTACCGGCTAATTCTATCAGGTCATGGGCCGAGTTGAGAGCCCGGTTTATCCAGAATTTCAAGGATACATGCAAGAAGCCCATGTCAATTGTGGACTTAGCTGCCTGTGTCCAGGAGGAAGGAGAGTCAACAACCCGTTGGGTGCGCCGGGTTTCAGAGATTTTGCATTCATCGGACCGCATCAATGCTGATACCGCAATTTTAACATTGGAAGGCAATTGCCGGTTTGAACCCCTGAAGTTGAAGTTGGGACGGCTCAAACGTCATTGTAATGACATGGGAACTCTCATGGCCGCTCTGGTGAAGTATGCCGACTCTGATAGTACCAAGGATCCCGAGTCTAACGATGATAAGACAGGGAAGGGAAAAAGGAGCGGCAATGCCAAGGGACAGCACCACAACCCGACGGCTCATGGAAACGGCGGCAAGCGTAAGGCGGACCACAGTTTAGACTTTGTGGCTAATACCAACACACATGACAAGGGCCAGCGGCGTAAGGGTAAACCGCCCCAGCGTGGTGGAGGGCCAAGTCCTAACCCGGATCGCCTGTCTTATCTATTGAACCAGCCTTGCCCGAAGCACGGGACAAAGGAGAACCCGTCCACGCACCTCTGGAAAGATTGTTACATCATGCAAGAGTTCAAAAATTCTGATTCTTTTCGGTATGATCATGGACCGGGTGGCGGTTCAGGCCCCGGATCTCATGGGCCGGGTTATGGCGGAGGAAATTCCGGTTCAGGCTTCCACGGTAATCAGGGTGGACATAACAATCAAGGTAATTAGGGCAACCAAGGTGGTTATAATCATCAGGGCAATCAGCAGCAACAGCAGCAGTCGAGTTATCAGAGCAACCCAAAGCAGTTGAATAGTGGGCAGTATCATGTCTTCACCACTAGCTTGTACAAGCGCGATCAGAAGCTTCATAAGAGGGCGGTGAACTCCGTTGAACCGGCGGTGCCCCGTTACTTGCGCTGGTCTGAGCAGCCAATCGTGTGGAGTAGAGAAGATCATCCGCCCCAGGTTGACAATCTGGGTCATCTGGCGTTGGTGGTGGCGCCTCAGGTGGGAGGTTATAAGTTCACTAAGGTACTCATGGATGGGGGGAGTAGTATCAATATCCTTTATTATGAAACTTTCCATCGCATGGGGTTAACAGATAAAAAGCTTAAACCGTCCAATACGATGTTCCATGGCGTGGTGCCTGGTAAATCGGCATATCCTGTTGGTAAAATAGCTCTGGAGGTGGCTTTTGGAGATGAGCATGACTCGAGATCAGAAACTTTGACCTTTGAAGTGGTGAAAATCAAAAGCCCGTATCATGCCATGTTTGGACGGCCAGCTTATGCTAAGTTTATGGCACGGCCTTGTTATGTATATCTGCAGCTCAAGATGCCGGGTCACAAGGGAACTATAACAGTGCATGGGAGCCGCAAGATCGCTCTGGAGTGTGAAGAAGGTGATGCGGCTTATGATAAGTCGGTTTGTGCAACAGAAGAGTTGAAGTTTTACAAAGACAATGTTGATCCGGCAGATATGACTTCATTGATGAAACCAACTACAGAGCATGATCCGGCCTTGAAGTTTAAATCAGATGATGAGACTAAGCTTGTTGACTTCATGCCCGGCGATTGTCCAAGCAGTTTAGCATCAGCGCTAACTTGGATCCGAAATAGGAAAGCGCGCTCATCGAGTTCATCCATGAGAATTGGTATATCTTTGCGTGGAAGCCTTCTGACATGCCAGGTGTACCGAGAGAACTCGCTGAGCACACTCTCAATGTTGATCCCAAGTATAAATAGGTCAAACAATTTCTTCGCCGGTTCAATGAAGAAAGACGCAAGGCTATTGGAGAAGAAGTTGCCAGGCTCTTGGCGGCTGGGTTTATCATCGAAGTGTTTCATCCTGAGTGTTTGGCTAATCCGATGCTAGTACTTAAGAAGAATGGCACTTGGCGTATGTGTGTGGACTATACAGATCTCAACAAAGCTTGCCCAGCAGATCCTTTTGCTCTCCCGCGTATTGATCAAATCATTGATGCTACGGCGGGTTGTGGGCGTTTGAGCTTTCTGGATGCATATTCTGGTTATCATCAGATCAAAATGGCAGTTAAGGACCAGGAGAAGACAGCCTTCATAACTCCTTTTGGAGCCTTCTGTTATGTGTCTATGCCCTTTGGGCTCAAGAGTGCCCAGGCGACTTATCAACAGTGTGTGCAGAATTTTCTACATGATCAGATCGACCGCAATGTTCATGCTTATGTGGATGATATTGTGGTAAAATCTAGAAAGAAGGAGACATTGATAGGTGACTTGAAGGAGACCTTTGATAACCTGCGGGTTTATAAAATGATGCTTAATCCGGCCAAGTGTGTTTTTGGTGTACCGGCAGGCAAGCTCTTGGGCTTTTTGGTGTCTAACAGAGGCATTGAAGCTTACCCGGAAAAGATCAAAGCCATCACCTCTTTGGCCAAACCAAAGTGTATCAATGATGTTCAGCGCCTGGCAGGCCGGATTGCCGCGTTGAGCCAGTTTATCAGACGCCTTGGCGAGAAGGCCATCCATTTGTATCAGATGCTGAAGAAAACGGATAACTTCGTCTGGAGTGACGCCGCTAATGAAGCGTTTGAGGACTTAAAGCGGCAGCTGGCTAATCCGCCGGTTCTCGCTGCTCCGGTTGACAAAGAGTCATTGTTGCTATATGTGGCAGCTAACGCCCGGGCTGTTAGTGTGGCTATTGTGGTGGAGCGCAAGGAGGCCGGAAAGGAATATCCGGTTCAACGGCCGGTTTACTATATCAGTGAGGTACTTATTGAGTCCAAGCAGAGGTACCCGCATTGGCAAAAATTGGTGTATGGAGTTTTTATGGCAAGCCGGAAGCTTAAGAAATATTTCCAAGGTCATCCCATCACGGTGGTCAGCTCTGCTCCTTTGGGGGATATAATCCAGAACAGGGAGGCGACTGGCCGGATTGCTAAGTGGGCTATCGAGCTCGGGCCTCACGGGTTGAAATACATACCCCGAACGACGATCAAATCTCAGGCACTTGTGGATTTCATCAATGATTGGACAGAACTACAAGCGCTAGAGGAGAAGCCGGATCATACTTATTGGACTATTCATTTTGATGGGTCCAGGCAATTGGAGGGCTCGGGGGCTGGAGTCGTATTAACTTCCCCATGAGGTGATAAGTTTTGTTATGTTCTCCGTTTAATGTTCCCTTGCACTAACAATGCAGTTGAATATGAGGCTTTACTCCATGGTCTTCGGATGGCTAAGGAGATGAACCTAAGCCGAGTTAAGTGCTTCGGTGACTCGGAGTGGTTCAACAAGTGTCCGGCACTTGGGACTCCAAGGACCCACTCATGGCGGCATATCGTCGTGAGGTGGATATTGTTGCAGGTCACTTCAAAGGTTATCAGGTGAATCATGTGGACCGACGGAAGAATGAAGCGGCGGACGCTTTAAGCCGCCTGGGTTCCCAACGTAAACCGGTTCCACCTAATGTCTTCCTGGATGTTCTGCATAATCCGTCCGTCAAGCTCACTGGTGAAGAGGATTTGGCTATTCCTGATCCGGAAGCTCAGTTGGTGGCGGCTCTTCATGTTATCCCGGATTGGACGGTTCCATATTTGGCGTATGTGAACCGGGGTGAGTTACCAGAGGATGAAACTTTGGCCAGGCAGATAATCCGGCGGTCCAAGTCCATGACTATTATCAATGGAGAGTTACATCATTGCAGTGTGACAGGGGCATTTCAATGCTGTGTATCCCCTGAAGAAGGCCGTGAAATATTGCATGAGATCCACGAAGGAGATTGTGGTCAACACGCCGGTTCGAAATCGCTGGTGGCCAAGGCGTTTCCTCATGGTTTCTATTGGTTGACGGCTCATGATGATGCTGAGGACTTGGTCAAAAGGTGTGATGGATGTCAAAAGTTCTCACGACGGGCTCACGTACCGGCTCAAGAGTTGAGGATGATTCCAATTACTTGGCCGTTTGCAACTTGGGGGCTCGATATGGTTGGACCCTTCAAGAGATCCAAGGACAAAAAGACCCACCTTTAGGTGGCGGTTGATAAGTTCACTAAATGGGTGGAGGCAGAGCCAGTTAGTAAGTGTGATGCAGCTACGGCGGTTCAATTCATCAAAAAGGTGATCTTCCAGTTTGGCTTTCCACACTGCATTATAACAAACAATGGTACTAATTTATCGAAGGGTGCCATGAAGGAGTTCTGTCAATGTGAGCACATCCGGCTTGACGTATCATCAGTGGCTCACCCCCAGTCCAATGGTCAAGCAGAGAGAGCCAATCAAGAGATCTTGAGAGGCATCAAACCCCGGCTTATGGTTCCTTTGCAACGGACGCCGGGTTGTTGGGTTGATGAGTTACCTTCTGTGTTATGGAGCATCAATACCACACCCAACAGATCGACGGGATACACGCCTTTCTTCATGGTTTATGGTGCGGAGGTGGTTCTTCCTAGTGACATCCGTCATGACTCACCTCGTGTAGCGGCATATGTTGAAGCTGACAACGAGAAGGCACGACAGGAAGCTCTTGACCTGTTAGATGAGGAGCGTGACATAGCAGCAGCCCACCGGGAGTAGGACTCCCCCTTTCCATGTTGGAGTAGGAGAGGAGAGGGAAGGAGAGAGAGGGGGAAAGGAAAGGGGGGGGCCCCCCTCCTTGTCCAATTCGGACTTGGGGGGGGGAGGGGCGTGCTGCTGACCCTTGGCCGCCTCTCCTCTTCCACCACTTGGGCCCATGAGGCCCAATAACCTCCGGGGGGTTCCGGTAACCCCCCGGTACTCCAGTATATATCCGATAACACCCGGAACCACTCCGGTGTCCGAATATAGTCGTCCAATATATCAATCTTCATGTCTCGACCATTTCGAGCCTCCTCGTCATGTCCATGATCACATCCGGGACTCCGAACTACCTTCGGTACATCAAAACACATAAACTCATAATATAACCATCATCGAACTTTAAGCGTGCGGACCCTACGGGTTCGAGAACTATGTAGACATGACCGAGACACGTCTCCGGTCAATAACCAATAGCGGAACCTGGATGCTCATATTGGCTCCCACATATTCTACGAAGATCTTTATCGGTCAAACCGCATAACAACATACGTTGTTCCCTTTGTCATCGGTATGTTACTTGCCCGAGATTCGATCATCGGTATCTCAATACCTAGTTCAATCTCGTTACCGGCAATTGTCTTTACTCGTTCTGTAATGCATCGTCCCGCAACTAACTCATTAGTCACATTGCTTGCAAGGCTTAAGTGATGTGCATTATCGAGTGGGCCCACAGATACCTCTCCGACAATCGGAGTGACAAATCCTAATCTCGAAATACGCCAACCCAACAAGTACCTTCGGAGACACCTGTAGAGCACGTTTATAATCACCCAGTTACATTGTGACATTTGGTAGCACACAAAGTGTTCCTCCGGTAAACGGGAGTTGCATAATCTCATAGTCATAGGAACATGTATAAGTCATGAAGAAAGCAATAGCAACATACTAAACGATCATGTGCTAAGCTAACGGAATGGGTCAAGTCAATCACATCATTCTCCTAATGATGTGATCCCATTAATCAAATGACAACTCATGTCTATGGCTAGGAAACATAACCATCTTTGATCAATGAGCTAGTCAAGTAGAGGCATACTAGTGACACTCTGTTTGTCTATGTATTCACACATGTATTATGTTTCCGGTTAATACGATTCTAGCATGAATAATAAACATTTATCATGAAATAAGGAAATAAATAATAACTTTATTATTGCCTCTAGGGCATATTTCCTTCATTTTTTGCCCAGTTTTCCTCTGAACCACAAGTAAAGCAGTCATCTCTCTTTTTGTCTTTCTTCTTACCCTTCTTCTTAAAGGTAGTATATATTCTGCTGGACAGAGTTCTTTCCCTTGAACTTGTGGAAGTTCTTCTGCACCATATTGGCGCTAGAAGAAACCTCTACCCCTTTCATGTGTGAGTCCTTTGCTCTCGAGTTCTGCTCAACACTTAGATGACCGATGACATCCTCAACAGAGAATTCATGTCTCAAGTGCTTGAGAGAAGTAGCAAAGTTCCTCCATCCAGGAGGGAGTTTTGCAATAATGCAACCCACGACAAATTTGTCCGGTAACTCACACTTCAGGAACTCCAAATCCTTAGCGATGCACTGTATCTCATGAGCCTGGTCCAATACAGAACGGTTATCAACCACCCTGTAATCATGGAACTACTCCATGGCATACACTTCGCTCCCAGCATCAGTTGCGCCGAACTTAGCTTCGAGCGCATCCCACAAGTTTTTGGCAATGCGCATATGGAGATATGCATCAACCAACTTGTCTCCGATCACAGTAAGAACGGCTCCCACAAAGATGGTGGTTGCCTCCCTAAACGCCTTTTCCTATTCAGGAACAATCGTTTCTGTGGGAGACACACCACCAACCCAGAACACAATCATTGATGTGAGCCATAAGGTGGTCCTTGTCTGCCAATGCTTAAAATGCGTCCCCGTAAACTTTTCCGGTTCCAGTGTAGCAACAAAGCCTTGAATCGAAAAGTGCCTAAAATAAGGTTTTTGGATTGTTGGAAATATTAGCACTTTTCCGATTAGACTACTCCACGAGTAAACAGTAAGCATTGCAAATACAGTATGCATCTCATAGTGATACCTAAGAATACTAGCACGTATAGAACATAGACTGGAACCATCTATGAGCATCACATATACGGCTAGCACAAGTACGAGTAAACAAGGGATGAACAGATCATACCCTCTGGTTGGCCAGGCCAACGTGGCGGCAGCAGCAGCCTCGGCGTCGTCCGTGGCTTTCTTCTTGGCGGCGGCGTCGTCGGCCATGGTGTCGATGCAGAGGAAGTAGTGGAAGCAGAGGCGGATGGAGCTGGAGACGGATCGGGAGCAGTCGCGTCGAGACGCTCCCCAAAAACTTTATTGATGTTCTCCCAGGCAGGATCTCGAACGACAGGGTTCCGGAGGCACCTGCTCTCCCGACCAACCGTGCACGCGGTCGTCGGGATGGGGTCGCACACCCGCGAACGAAGTCGATGAATCCCGGGAACGCAAGCTAGCCCACAGTCCAACGTGTCGGACAGTGGCCCACATGTTAGCGACTCGTTAATTAATCCCTGATTAATTAATTCATTTCTGAGCGGCAAAAATAAGCTTCGGCTCGTTCCCGCAACCGACGGCGCGCGTGTCGAGGCATGGCAAGGTGGGCGGCGGAGGAGCGCATGTGTACCACTCATCTTCCCAAGCTCCCAATGGCAAGTGGTAGAGCAGCCCTTATAAAGGTGTCTCAACTCTCCTCAACTAGCAAGGTGGGACTAAACTTCCCACCACCTGCCATATCATACATGGGCCTCAAGATTAACCAGTAATCATTGTTCATATGGGCCTAAGCCCATCTATGATTCAACAGAACCACCACCACTGTCCGTCGCCCGCTCGACATCCTTGCGTGATGGAATGCAAATATGCAATGCCCAAGAAAAATAAGCATCGACTAATTGGTAGCATCATGCAAATGTTATGTGGGTTGCCACCATTTTTCATGTGAAAATCATCATTCTCTTGTGCTTGGTTAGTACTCCCTCTGTTTCAAAGTAAGTGTCTCGGCTTCATACTAATTTTAATATAAAGTTATATTAAAATTGAGACACTTATTTTAGGACGGAGGGAGTAGGATCTGTCAGCAAATGCTAGTAAATGTGGTAAATTTGTATTTTTCACATTTTAAACATGTACCATTATCAATCACCCCTCTCAAGAAAGAGCACATGTTATTCACGACTCGTGATAAGTAGAAAATAGAGAAGCACGCATTCATCTGCACCGGTGAATCATCTCTCTTCCTATGTGGAAAATAGAGATGGTTCTAGTTCTAGTTTAGAAATGCAACTACACTGAGCAACGCAGCCCAAATCAAGCTCGCATGTGTGTGTGTGAGAGAGAGAGAGAGAGCGCCGGGTAAGAAATGAGAGGGAGTTAATTGCACAGAAGTACCACAACTGGGGCATCACATGCAGATTGGTACCATGATTCCTAATTTTTGCGCGTTAATACCAACATTGTTCCAGGCTATTGCAAATAAGGCTAAAACTCTGTTTTATACGTATTGACGCTATATCCGACAGCTCGGGCCCACCCGTCAGGTGCCACGCTGGCCAATCGGCGCGTGCCCGTGCGCTGACTAGGACAAGCTGCTCTCAACCCCGGTCCGGTCGCACCGGTTCGTCCCCCACCGCACTATTCCTCTCCCCTCCTCCTCCTCGACTCGAACCCTAGTCCATGGCATCGGCGACTCTGGCAGGCGGCGGCGTGGGCGTCGACGGCGGCGGTGACCTACCGTTCTGGCCTAGCGGCCCGGCTGGCGTCGACGGCGACGGCGGCGATGACTCCAGCTCCGCGTACTCGACCGACGACAAGGAGGAGTCGATGTTACTCTCCGTGGAGCAGCGGTTGTGGTTGGCGCAACTGTGGGTGGCGAACCCTATCAGCAGCCATGAGTTGACGCATGGACTTGGCGGCATGCTATAAGTATCCTTCTCCTCCTCCTCCTCTGATTTATCCAATTGGGGATTTTTAGTGTTTGTTCATCTTCTACTTTATCCAGTTGGGGATTAGGGTTTGTCCAATTAAAGTGAGTAGTCTAGGACAATTACAGTAACCTAGTAACCTAGTGTAGTGCACTATCAAATTAGTTCAACTACAGTAACAATTTGGGATTAGGGTTTGACTAATTGAAGTATTCTATCCTTGTCTTTTTCCTTGAATTTGCTATTGTGCTGAAATAGGAAACTACATTGATTCATGTTCTGTCGTCTGTAATAGTAATAGTAAATTTGAGACTTACAGGAAAGTTACTTTAAATTTCCAGTACTGTACTATTGCTCTCCAAATTTAGAGTTATGGTAATGAATACAAGAAATTTAATTTGTTTTGTAGTTTGGATGAAGACATTTGGCAAGTAAGGATCCATTTTGATGCAAGAGAACCATTGGAGATGAAGTTGTGTAGTTCAGATATTACTTTTCTGAATTTGGTTGGAGTGATGGAAACCCAAGGATTTAATGCATATGATTGTTTGTATCACATTGAAAATCCATCTTTAGGAGAGAATGGGCTGGATTTGGTAGACAGTAATGCAGAATTACATATGATAAAGAGGAAGATCCAGGACAAATTGGTGCTTAATTTGCTAGTTAGGGCTTGTCCACCCCCTGATAGAGATTTTGAGATGCAGCAATGTGAAATGCCAGATTTGTCCACTCTTGTGTACCAAGAGCCTGTTGTTTATGATCTGAGTGAGCCTCCTGTCTTAGTTGTTGATCAGCAAGGAGTAGTTTTTGAGAGTCAATATAGCGGCTCTAGCACACCTCATCTTCCTGGTGGTTGCACACAAGAAAGCAAGAATGCAAATGCCAAGTTGAAAGCTGTTTTGGAACAAGAAGAAGAGGGATATCAAGGATATGAGGTATATGAGGACAGTGATGCTTGTGCCTCTGATGAGGATGGTCAAATTGGAAGTGACCCTAATTATATGTGTGATGATGAAGATGCAAAGGTGGAAGAGGGGAAGAGACAGAGAGAGCTAGAAGTACAAGATGAAGAATCAGATGATGAGCAATCAGAGGAGGAACAAGTGCTGCATAATGAGGGTGACACTGAAGTTGAGGACCCATTTGAGGTAGAGGAAGATAGGACTTTTGAAGAAGAAGAACAAAATATAGTTGTGCCTGTAAAGAAGCAGAAGCTGCCAGTTAGAAGAGGACCAACAACTAGGTCACATTCCAGTAAGCTACCAGAGGTTGAACCTGATTTTAGACCATCATCAGATGAAGAAGAGAAGGGTTGTTGAGGGAGAGTGATGATGATGGTTTTGAGCCACTCTCATTTGTCCTACCAAAGAAAAGGAAGAGTAGGGCAAAGAAAAAGCCTGCTAGGAAGTGGTACAATGAGAAAATGGAGCAACCACATGAACAACTATGTCTAAAGTTGTATTTTAGGGATCAACATCAATTCAGAGATGCTTTGTTGAATTTGCACATCACTTAGGCCAGGAATTCCAAGTATCACAGGAATTCAGATCAGAGGATAATTGTTGAGTGTACAGATAAACAATGCCAATTCTTTATGGTGGCAGCAGTTATAAAAGGGGAGAAAACCTTTGTAATTAAGAAGATAAGACTAGAGCACACTTGCCCTAGTACTACTGAGACCACCAGGGTTAGTGCTAAGTGGCTAGCACAGAAATATGAGCATCTCTTCAGATCTGATATAACTACTGGTATTCAGACTATAATTGATGCATGCATGGAAAATTATGGTGTAGATGTGCCCAAGTGCATGGCATATAGGGCAAAGAACATAGCTATTGAAGTTGTGTTAGGAGATCACAAGAAGCAATATCCTAGGCTTAAAGACTATGCTCAGACTGTCATGGACACAAACCCTGGGAGTAGAGTAATAGTCACTACTGTTACTCCAGTAGCAACGGCAAAAATACCCCACCCAGGCCCAAGATTTCATGCCATGTTCTTTTGCATGAATGGAGCAAGGGAGGGGTTTCTCAAGGGGTGCAGGCCATTCATTGGTTAGTTCCTAAACCTTGTGCACCATTTACATATTGTAGAGTACTCCATATTGTATCTCACTTAAATGTATTTAATGTTTGGAAATGTTGATTATGTAGGTGTTGATGGATGCTTCATTAAGCTCACTGCAGGTGCTCAACTCCTTGTTGCCACTGGTAGATATGGCAAAAACAACATATATCCACTGGCATTTGGCATAGTTGGACAAGAGGACACACCTAGTTGGTGTTGGTTTCTCACCAACTCAAAATTTGCCTAGGGGGAGAAGTGGGCCAGTTTGGACCTTATACTATAATGTCAGATAGAAAAAAGGTATGTGTTTGCATATTTCATTCTGTTTTGCACAAGTGTTTACAGTAGCTTAGAGTTTCATTGGTGCATATTTCTTTAGCTTGTAGCTTAGACTTGTTAAATTGTTTGTGTCAGGGGTTATTGAATGTTGTGTTTCCAAATTGCAACCAAAGATTCTGCCTTAGACATTTATATGCAAATTTCCAAAATGCTGGGTTTAGGGGTGAAGATCTTAAGAAGTGCATGGATAATTCTAGCTATGCCTACATTGAACACAAATTTAATATTGCAATGAATGATCTTAGAGCTGAAAGTGAGGAAGCTTGTGAGTGGCTTACTGCAATACCAAAAAAACATGGGCAAGGCATGCATTTGACACAAACTGCAAGACTGACTTGGTAGTGAACAACTTGTCTGAGGTGTTCAACAAGTACATTCTAGATGTTAGGAGAAAACCTATAAGGACAATGTGTGATGGGATAAAAGATAAGCAGATGGTGAGGTGGCACGGGAATAGAGAGAGTGGAAAGGCAGCAAGATGGGAGATAACACCTCATTATAGTGAGAAGCTAGAGGTTGATAAGGAGAGGGCCAGATACTGCAAGCCAATACAAGCTGGGGTCAACTTATGGCAAGTTACAAGTGGGCAGCAAACACATGCTGTCAACCTGGAACTTGAGACTTGTGGATGCAGGAAGTGGGACCTTAGTGGCATACCATGCAACCATGCCATCTCTGCAACAAACAAGACTAAAAGAAACCAGAGGATTATGTCAGCAAATTCTTCAAGAAAGATTTTTATGTTGCAGCTTATGAACCAATGATCTTTCCTGTACCTGGTGAGCATCAATGGACAAGGACCCCTGGTCCAGACATAGAACCACCTGCATTCAAAGTCAAGAGAGGAAGAAAGAAAGAAAGAAAAGAGGATCAAGGGCAAATTTGAAGTACCAAAGCCAAAAGACACTTCAAGAATGGGGACCATAACATGTGGCAATTGTTGGAAATATGCCCTAGAGGCAATAATAAATAGGTTATTATTATATTTCCTTGTTCATGATAATCGTTTATTATCCATGCTAGAATTGTATTGATAGGAAACTCAGATACATGTGTGGATACATAGACAACACCAGGTCCCTAGTAAGCCTCTAGTTGACTAGCTCGTTGATCAATAGATGGTTACGGTTTCCTGACCATGGACATTGGATGTCGTTGATAACGGGATCACATCATTAGGAGAATGATGTGATGGACAAGACCCAATCCTAAGCCTAGCACAAGATCGTGTAGTTCGTTTGCTCGGAGCTTTTCTAATGTCAAGTATCATTTCCTTAGACCATGAGATTGTGCAACTCCCGGATACCGTAGGAATGCTTTGGGTGTACCAAACGTCACAACGTAACTGGGTGGCTATAAAGGTACACTACAGGTATCTCCGAAAGTGTCTGTTGGGTTGGCACGAATCGAGACTGGGATTTGTCACTCCGTGTAAACAGAGAGGTATCTCTGGGCCCACTCGGTAGGACATCATCATAATGTGCACAATGTGACCAAGGAGTTGATCACGGGATGATGTGAGTTACGGAACGAGTAAAGAGACTTGCCGGTAACGAGATTGAACAAGGTATAGGGATACCGACGATCGAATCTCGGGCAAGTAACATACCGATAGACAAAGGGAATTGTATACGGGATTGATTGAATCCCCGACATCGTGGTTCATCCGATGAGATCATCGTGGAGCATGTGGGAGCCAACATGGGTATCCAGATCCTGCTGTTGGTTATTGACCGGAGAACGTCTCGGTCATGTCTGCATGGTTCCCGAACCCGTAGGGTCTACACACTTAAGGTTCGATGACGCTAGGATTATAGGGAAAGTATGTACGTGGTTACCGAATGTTGTTCGGAGTCCCGGATGAGATCCCGGACATCACGAGGAGTTCCGGAATGGTCTGGAGGTAAAGATTTATATATAGGAAGTATGGTTTTGGCCACCGGAAGTGTTCCGGGCATCACCGGTAGTGTACCGGGACCACCGGAGGGGTTCGGGGGTCCACTGGGAGGGGCCACGGGGCCCCGGAGGCATACATGGGCCAAGTGTGAGAAGGGACCAGCCCCTAGGTGGGCTGGGGCGCCTCCCCACCAAGGCCCATGCGCCTGGAGAGAAGAGGGGGCAAACCCTAGGGCAGATGGGCCCTAAAGGCCCATGCCTGGTGCGCCTCCCTCTCGCCCCACTTGGCCGCCACCCTAGATGGGTTTTGGGGCTGCCGCACCCCTTGGGGTGGAAACCCTAGAGGGGGCGCAGCCCCCTCCCTCTCCCCTATATATAGTTGAGGTATTGGGGGCTGCAAACACATGAGTTTTCCTCTCCCTGGCGCAGCCCTACCTCCTCCTCCTCCTCTCCCGCGGTGCTTGGCAAAGCCCTGCGGGATTGCCACGCTCCTCCATCACCACCACGCCGTCGTGCTGCTACTGGATGGAGTCTTCCCCAACCTCTCCCTCTCACCTTGCTGGATCAAGGCGTGGGAGACGTCACCGGGCTGCACGTGTGTTGAACGCGGAGGCGCCGTGGTTCGGCGCTTAGATCGGAATCAACCGCGATCTGAATCGCTACGAGTACGACTCCCTCATCCGCGTTCTTGCAACGCTTCCGCATCGCGATCTACAAGGGTATGTAGATCCACTCCCCTTCCCCTCGTTGCTAGAGTACTCCATAGATTGATCTTGGTGATGCGTAGAAAATTTTGAATTTCTGCTACGTTCCCCAACAGCAATTGTGGTCTCCAAGGGCATAAGTACACAAACTGTCTTAAACAGTTGAAACCTGAGCTAGCTTTGAGGAAGAATAAACATGTGGTAATAATTTTTCACCTTGAAATACACTAATGTTTCCTTTCTTGTACATTTCTTTCTAGTATTATTAATTGTTTTCCTTTTCTTTGCAAGGCTACTCCAAGCAACTCATAGCCAAGAGCTGCAGGTCCTTCTCCTACACCAACAGCAAGACTGGCAAGAGTTGCTGCTTCTGCGCCTACACCACCATCAAGACAAGGAAGAGCTGCTGCTACTTCTACTACACCACCACCATCTGGAAGAGGAGGAGCTGGAAGAGGAGTTGGCAGAGGAGGAGCTGGAAGAGGAGGAGTTGGCAGAGGAGGAGCTGGAAGAGGAGGAGATGGCAGAGGAGGAGCTGGAAGAGGTGCTCCAAGGCCATTCACTGCCCCCAGGCAATATGCTGCCTCCACTTATGCTGATATTCCTACTGATGGTACACACACTGGATGGATGTCCTACTTCACTACTAGAAGAGAAGAGGTGCCATGTAATGTTGAACTGATGTGGTGTTATTTTGGTTGATGCTCAAATGACTTGACTGAACTTGATGCTGATGTTAGTTGATGGAGTACTCTAGTTGATGCATATTTTGGATCCATATGTTGATGATTATGTAATGCTACAAAGTTTTCCTATCTTGCTATTGATGATTATGTAATGCTACAAAGTGAAGCTCATATGTTGATGATTATGTACAAGCATATATGGTGTTGCCAGTGCCTGTTGATGTGGTGTTATTTGTGAATTATGGTTGTCTGTTTGGTACAATCCAGTATAGTTAATTGCAAAGCAGTGCCACATTTGGTAATACTTGTTGCATGTCAGTACCAAGACTGGTGCTACTTGTTGCATGTCAGTACCAACATTGGGGCATCACATTAACAAGCAGTACCACATTTGGGGATTCTAACAGGTGGGACCGATACCTCTCCTACTATTAGTGGGACAGCACAAGCTTGTATCGAGCGAGTGGGGAATGAAACTAGGTCGTCCACGTGGTGTCAATTCAGAGCGCAGCGGAGGAGAGATCTGAGCGTGGAGGCGGTGACTGGGGCCAGCAGCGGAGAGGGAGATGTCGTGGTCGTCCAGTGCCGGGTCCGCTCCCGGATTCCATCGAGCTGCAGGAAGGAGGGGGGAGGACTCGCGCTCGCCGGTGCGCTACCACGAGAACCCAATGGCGTACGAGCCTCCAGTGATGTGCCACTGCAACCCTCCGAGGAAGGCGCCAAGATGGATCTCCTGGAGCAGGCTGAACCCTGGTAGGAGGTACTATGTGTGGTTTTTGGCCTAATTTTCTTCCTTTTTCTTTTGTGCAATAGGATTACTCTCGTTTTTCTTCTCCTATGTGAAATGATATATATTTGGAAATTTGTTTGTGCATCTTAATAGCACGGTGGCTGTGGATTTGTGGACTGGCATGATGATCCATTGCCCAAATTTTGGAGTGAGCTCATTGGGGATCTGTGTGATGAAGTCTGGAGGCTTAAAGGTGCAACTGTTGCTCGATGTGAAGATCAATTTGCAATGCTAGCTCCTAGTGAAGATCAAGGCACAAGGAGGCCATGGTTCTGTCTCTGCAAGCTCAACTAAGAGAGAAGAATGCAGAGATAGCTGGGATTAGGGCCAAAATTTCATAATGTGCTGTTTCTTTTCACTATATTTGTGATTGGCTTAGTTGCAGGCAAGATCTTAAGTTAGTTGGTTTAGTTGCAGCCAATCTAAATGCAATGTACTATCTGGTTTAGTTGAATTTGTACTGGACAAGTTAAGTTCTTGCTTTAGTTTAAGCCAAGTTGTCTTTTGTATGCTCTTGCTTAATGTGTAATGGATCACTGAAGTTATCTTCTAATGCAATGAGATTGAGTCAGTCTCGATCCTCTTTTATTTTGTATGACATGAGTGTTTTGCTTCAACATTGTCATAATGTATCATCATCAACATATCCATCTACATAATCAGCATATCCATCAACATAATGTATTCAAGGCTGATCCATGTCTAACAATCATATAAAATTTATTCAGACATGGCACTATAAAATAAGAAACTGATCCATGTCTAGCAATCATAGCACACATTAGTTACTGGAGTTCAACTGATTATAGCCATACATAACGATTGTTCACAATACATAGAGGAGTTCAAGTTCAAATGCATAGTTCATCCTTTTCTCACAAAAGGATGAATAGCATAACTACTACATACATACACAGCCATAGTTCACAATTAGTACAAGCATACAGTACACAACCATAGTTCCTAGATGCTAGGTCATTACACAACCATCATTCCCAAAAGGTCAGCAATGCCACTAATCTCATTTTCATCTTCTTCACTTCTCCAAGATGGCCTGAATCCCCTTGAACTTCTCCTTCAGCTTTTCATTTCCCATCAGGAGCTCAGCATTCCGAAGCTCTAACTGGCACTTCTCTTGAATATGATTTTCCTTTCCCTTAAGCAGATCATCAACCTGAAGCTTCAACTCTAGCTTCTCTTGGATGAGCTTCTCCTGACATTTTGTTACCTCTGCATTCTTCAGCTCCAAATTCATCCTAGCTTCAATCAGCACTTGCTTCTCTTTCATATTGTTCAACTTCAAGTTCTGAATGACTGTTGCTTGAGCTCTTGTCAGGTTAACCAGCAGTTCATACTTCTGAGTAAGCTTCTGGGTCTCTGCATCTTTCTTTGCCATATGTGCCTTCATATCAGCAATCAGTTCTTTTCTTACCTCTTGCTGATATGTAAGGTTAGACTGCAGATAACTGAAATCAATCACCCTTTCCTCCTAGAAATTCACAAGTTCATGCACATCTTGGACTAACTTGTCATAGTTGGCCTCTAGATTGTTCTTCTCTTCTGTCAGATTATGAATAGCTAAAGCACTTTCATGATTATCATTGACCCTGGCACTTTTGGCATCTTCAACCATCGCCCACACCTTCAACAATGCATTCTGCATTGTTGGGGGCAACTGGTGATCAACCCATTCAACAAAGCCACAATTGTTACCTTGCAAAAACAGCAACAACACCAACAGAGTTCATACACCAAGTAATTACAGAAGAGAGTAAGAGAAAGATCACTGCAAGAACAACAAGAATAGCTACATTTAGCATCAGAGCAAGAAGAGCACTGCATTTAACAAGAGGAGCAGCCACTTGAGTAGCTAACTGACTAGGTTAGTTACTCTAGTGGTAATTACTCTAGTTTCCATTTCAGTATTTTCAGCAACCTGTACTCTGAAAAACTAATGAATCTGAACTCTGCAACTGGTACTCCAAGCCATAGTTGATTTATAAATGGAGTACTAATTTATAATGGGGAAACAATGAGCTTCATTTTGATTGATCATCATTTGGCTTCAGGGTTATCAGATTTCCATGTTTAGTGCAAAATATGTATGCCACTCCATATCAACAGTTTAAAATCTTTGAGTAATATAAGATGCCTAGATCAGGATAAGTTGTTCATATCAAGGAGTGTTCAACCATTTTTAAACATATGGTCAGTTCAAAAATGTTCACAGCAAGCAAAATATATGGTCAGTATGAAAATGGTTCTTATTCATTTACTCCATTTTTAAATCAACAAGCAAACAATGGCTGCTCCATTATGCTAAATAAGGCACTGTACTCATGCTTGACCTAAATAAGCTACTCTAGTACCACTATGAACCAAAATGACTATGCCATTGTACTCCAGTTCAATATGTCACTGACAAACTAAGAAAAAAACACTATGCCTACAATTCATACCGGCTGTGCACATGCTAAAAACCTCATGCATGTGTCCTTCAAAGGCAACAAGCCTCTCAGATGCCATGTCGTGCTTTTCACATGGGGACATCAAATCCAGCTCAAGCCCCTTGTAATCTGGATTTTCAAGGCTGAAAGGGACCTGTAGAAGCTCGTACAAGGACAATGGCCAAATCAAGAAACCCCAAATCTGAAACCCTAACCCTAAACCTAGCTCAACTCATTGTACTGACCTGGTTAAGCCCGTCGGTGGAGGAGGAAGAGTGCATGTACGAGAGGCTAGACTGGTTGTTGCTGCTTTCGTCCTCCAAAACCATGGCGCCGGCGGCGCGGTGCGGCGGCGACGGAGGGAACGAACGAGGAGGAGGAGGGGAGGGGAATGGTGCAGAGGGGGACGAACGGGTGCGACCGGACCGGGGGTTGAGGGCGGCTCGTCCTAGTCAGCGCGCGGGCACACGCCGATTGGCCGGCGTGGCACCTGACGGGTGGGCCCGAGCTGTCGAATATAGCGTCAATACGTATAAACCAGAGTTTTAGCCTTATTTACAACAGCCTGAAACAATGTTGGTACTCACACGTAAAAATTAGGAATCGTGGTATCAATTTACATGTGATGTCTTAATTGTGATATTCCTGTGCAATTAACTTAACGAGAGGACATGCGTGCATGCATGTCGCGCGCAAGCCAAATGTGGACGAATGCACCATAAGCCAGCTCCTTCCGTATCCACGGCACCACGCGCGAGTGATTTTCATCTACCATCTGTACGCAGAAGAAAGAAGGTACACCACAGCGACAGGCCGCGACGGGTCAGACAGGTACGTACGCCGGATCGCGGTACGTACGGAAACGAGAGTAGTTCCTAATCGACGCGGCTCGATCGCGGTGCACGGCGCCAAGGCTGCCGTTTTCCCGGCCCGTTGCGTGGAGGTGCAGCAAAACACGTTTTGCACGCGGCGACAGAGACCGTCCAGGGTCTTTTTACGTGACCGTGCAGGCTTTTTTTAGGCCATGCAAGTGGCGGAATTTTTTTTCATTAAGTAAAAAAAAGCCTCGCGAGCACGTTTTCGGAAGAACACGATAATAAGCCTGGCGATCGGGCCGGTGTTTGTTGCCCAGCTCAACGCAACTCTCTCGGTTTGACTAGGAGGCCAACGAGAACCATTCAAAGAGTGTTTGGTAGGGTGTATGAAGGGTGTATGAGTTCAAGAGTTTTTTTCTCGACCCATTTTTGGGTGTTTGGTAGAGTGTATGAAGGATGCATGAGTCCACACTAGTTTAGCACAAATACACTAGAAGCATGCATGAAGAAGAGTGTTGAGTTGAGCATGCATGAAGAGGGAACAACTATGCTGAGATGAGAACACAACCAAACACATCCTGATATTCGGCCTAATTTTCTATCCAGAAAAAAAAAGATATACGGCCGAATCAATAGGCAGAGTCACACTCACACCATCGTATGAGCAAAAAGGAAAAACTAGAAAACCTCACACCATCTTACTTGCCTAGAAAAAACTCACACCGTCATACGACTCCGAAATAAAAACCACATCAGACTTGTCGTTGTAACCACGCTGAGGCGTGGAAGGGAAGTCTCTCGACCTGGCAAAGCAGACCGTGTTGTGTGTCACGGCAGTTGAGCCGAGGCGCAGAAGGGCAACGAAACAAAAGGACATATGCAAAAAGTACAGTTAGCTGAGTCAAATAACCAGCCATGAAGCCGAGTTAATTAGGTAGGCGCAAGTCCACCCACACGCTAACGTTGATGGATTTCACACGCACACAGGATAGTTTGGCGTTCATGTAGATCATGATGATGCCAATTAGCAGGTACGTTAGATGATGGTGACGCCAATTAGCAGGTAGGTTAGCTTAAAACCTCTGAATAACTCGTGCCGCGCGTGGAGGGAGCAGCCGAAGCTAGCCATACAATACATTTTCTGATTTCTTCCGTGGTCAAAAGAGAGAACCGTGTTGCGTTGCATGAAGGAAACGTGGGCGCCAAGGAGATAGTAGAGGTAATATCACCGGGAGTCATATAACTTGCGTTGCATGTTCAGTTTTGTGCTAGAACTTTAAAAATAGTCACCTAACTTGACTTAAGCATGCAGAAACGGTCACACCACACGTACACGGGCGTATCCATGTGTGTAGACCCACTTGTCAATGACTGATGGCGCTGGGCATGACGTATTTTTATACAAAACACCCTCATCTTTTTATCTGTCAAAAAGTCAACCACACCGATGCATTTTTGCACAAAACACCGTCATATTTTTCTATTCACGGAAAAAAAAGGGCCACAGTACTGCACATATATGGCGAAATTTAATAACAAAAAGTATCCGCCCCCAATCGAACCAGACACCAATTGATTTAGCACAAGACACTCTAGCCACTATGTCATCCAGGTCAGGATGGTCGATGTTGATAACAAAGGTATATGTGCTCGACGAGGGCTCATGTGGAGCTTAATTATACTGCGGCGCATTTTGCGCGCACTATTTTTTAAAAGATATTTGTAAAACATAAGTAATGAAATTATGTTCAAATATTTGTGTGTTGAAAATACTATGCATGCAAACGATGATTAGTGAATAAAAATGTTTAAATATAACCATGGGTATTATATAAAAAATAATTAGTTAATACGGACATTGAAAATGTTTTTTAAATAAATATGTTTAAAGAATCCAAAAAATATACAATTAGATTTATATTTAACTTATAAAAAATGATTAACGCAAACATTTACAAAATATTTATGAATATTCACTTGTGTATAATTTTTATCTTGACACATATTTAAAAAATATAACTGAAATATAAGCGACAATTGAATATTCATATTAACAGTTTAAATTTTAAGTTATGAATATTTTTAATTGTACAAATATCAAACTATACAAATGTTTGTATAATTATTGAAATGTTTTTGTATAATTTGCATTATATTTTTTAATAGAAACTTTGAAAATCAAATGTGTAATACACACATTTATATAATACACATGTTTGTATGTTTTAGAAAGATAGTGCGGGCAAAAAGGACCGCAATATCTGCAGCCCATTTAATCTCGTTTGATACATATACATTTGTTATCCATATTACACATCTGGAACTGATGAGTTGTAGTAACTAGAACATCTCGTGTTTAAATAGTTTTTTAGGAACATCGTGTTTAAATAGTTGGTAGTTGATTTGAGTCTGGCTAGATCCTCTTTTGGTGTTAAAATTTTTGCAGTCTCGTATTAAAACTATTTTCGCAGCTCAATTAAGCTCCACACGAGTCCCGGTCAAATACATATACGCTCATTATCCGAACATAATTTCTGGACCTCAATGGCGTAGTTGCTAGACCGTGTCAGATTAAATCAATTGGTTACCTGGTCATAGTCACAGCGGACACATTTTCTTTTAGTTTTCACAAATAGGTGACGTACTTGTTAATTTTCGCCAAAATGTGCGGTACTGCGGTCCTGTTTTTCTGTAAATAAAAAAGAGATGAGGATTTCCCGTGCAAAAATGTGTCCTGCTAACTTTTCCCGCAACTAAAAAAATTAAGTGTGTTCTGTGTAAAAATATGTCTCGTCCAGCGCCATCAGTCACTGATAAGTGGGCCATACACATGAATACGCCTGCATATGCATAGTGTGATCATATATGCACGCTTGAGTCAAGTTAGGTGACCACAAAACCGTATTTTCAAAGTTCTAGCATCAAACTGAAACATGCGACGCAAGTTATATGACTTACGGTGGTATTACCTCGAGATAGTAGCGCCGGCTGGGAATCGATTCCGGCTTCGAACAACTGGTTTTTCTTTCCCTCGGGACGTACGTGTGCACTCATCAACAAAGTGCCGGGTCCCTCGAGAGAACAAAAAACAAGTCTCAGGTCAGCGGTAGCCAGAGCCGGAACAAAGACGGTGGCGGGGCCATTGACCTGTACGACTCTAGCACCAGCACGAGCAAATGGGTTAAGGAAGCAAAAGTAGTGCACTTGAAAGGAAGAGCCGCTAGTGTTGAAACAAAGCTCCACACGCGTCGTCTTGTCCTTCCTGCCTTTTCGGCTTCCTCCTCCTTCCCTCCCGACCCGCCCTGCAACGCCGATTCCTGCCACGCCTCCTTCGCCGGTCCGCCGTCGTCCTTGGCCACCCCTCTAGGGTCTAGGCCGTGTCTTTTTCAGGCGACCACCCCTCCTATCATGTATCCGCACCGTCAATCCTTCATCTCATCTTCATCAGGGCCTCTTTGATTCGCAGGATTGTCAAAATAAAGGAATAGAGAAAATGTAGGAATAGGATGACATGTCTCATACTATCCTACATGATTTGAAAGAATGTTTGATAGCAAAGGAAAACAAATGAATTGTACAAAAAGGTTTGAGTGGATGAAAATTTTCCTCCAAAATGTAGTACAAATGGATCCTATGGAAAAATTCCTAAGGATGCCAATCCTACGAATCAAATGAGCATCACAGGAAGAAATCCTAAGGGCCTAGTTGATTCGTAGGATTTTGAAAACGTAGGAATAGGAAAAGTATGGGGTTGGAGTGGCATGCCCACTTGAATCCTATAGGATTAGCAATGAATGTTTGATGCCATAGGAAAAACAAAGAAATTATAAAAAGAGGTTGTAGTGGATGTTAAATTTCTTATCAAATGTAGTACAAAAAATTTTATAGGAAAAATTCCTATGAAATCCAATCCTATAAACCAAAGGACCAACATAGGATAAAATCTTAGGGATTTCAATCCTCCAGAAATCCTATAAAATTCATTTGAATCAAAGGAGCCCCAAGGGTTCAAATCCTCCAAAAACCCTATGCAATTTCTTTGAATCGAAGGAGCCCTCAAATGCACAAAAATTACTTTCTTCATTCTAAAACACTTATCGTGGTTTAAGTTTGGAGTAGCAAAACACTTGGTTGCTCGACGGCCGAGTTTCCGTGCAAATACCTTGGCCTTCCCCTCACCATCAGGAAGCAAACGGCAGCGCAATTTCGTGGACTCATGGACCAGCTCGCCGCGATGCTGCCACACTGGAAGGCAGCGACTCTACCGAAGAGCAGCAAGCTCCTTCTCATCCAATCAGTCCTCACAGCAATACCCATCCATTCAATGTTAGCTCTGGGACTGCCACCCAAAACGCTCGCAACAATGACCAAATCTGTCGAAGTTTTCTGTGGAGCGGCAAGGCAGAGGCAGGAGGAGGCACTTGTGCAGTAGCCTGGGACGTCGTCTGCCGTCCAAAGTGGGTGGGTGGCTTAGGCGTGCTGGACTTGCGCTGGATGAACGTGGATTTGCAGACAAAGTGGATCTGGTTGCAAAAGACAGACACATCCAGGCCTTGGGCGGAGTTCGCCATTCCCGTGCCCAAGGAGTCAAGACAACTCTTCCAAGCGGCAGCGCGCGTGCATCTTGGTGATGGCAAGAGCACTTTGTTTTGGGAGGATCGATGGCTTTTGGGATCCCGCATCCAAAAGCTTGCACCACGTCTATAAGACCGCATCCCTGCGCGAGTGAAGAACTCAAGAACCGTCTACAAAGCCATAACCTCAGATGCATGGGCGCGTGACCTTGGGCCGGCCATGGATCTCACCACCTTGGAGCAGTTCTTGTCCTTATGGCCCTTGGTGGCGGCCACCCGCCTGCACGAACACGACAGCGACGCTATTACCTGGGCCTGGAGCAAGGAGGGGCGGTTTTCGGCCAGCTCGGCCTACCAGGCCAAGTTCTGGGGGCTTCAGGTTTCACCCATAGCTTCACTCTCTTGGGACTCGCGAGCGCCGCTAAGATGCAGGTTCTTTTCCTGGCTGGCCATCAAGGAGAGGTGCTGGACCTCGGACCGTTTGACGAGGCGAGGACTACCGCACCAGGAGGCATGCCCACTATGTGATCAACACGATGAAACGATAAACCACCTGCTTCTGCACTGCGTTTTTGCCCGGCAAGTGTGGACTCGAGTCCTGCCCGCGCTGGACATGGGGCATGCTGAGCCTCGCCAGGAGGAGTCGCTAACGGACTAGTATGTACGCAGCGGGCTTGATAGGCTGCCCAAGCAAAGAGCAAGGCCGAGGCGCGTGACTTGCTTGCTAGTCCTCTGGGAGGTGTGGAAGCACCGGAATGATGTTGTGTTCAATGGCAGGACTCCGTGCCTCAGAGACTTGTTACGGAAAATTGCTAGCGAATACATGCTGTGGAGGGACGCGGGACTACTCCGAGGTGATGACGATATGCACTGGGGCATCGAGGCAGCTCTAAGGTGGGCGCAGGGCGAGTAGTCACTTAGTGTGCAGGGTAGAGTAAGGTGGAGTTGGCGTGGGTCTCATGTAGCCATGCCTTATAAACTGTTTTGGGGTTCTTTCCCTCTTCTTCTCTTAATAGATGATACGCACGCTCGTACGTATTCGGGAAAAAAAAAGGGACAACAATACCATGGGAAGCTTTTCTTTTTTGGCCAATATATCACGATTCACGGGAAGCTTTGGTGAAGCAAGTTGCACCTGTCTGTTAGCCCAACTCCACCGCGCGACCTCATTTTGTCCAGCCCCGTCCGTTTGGGGTAAAACGGACAAACGAGGCGGCCTAGCGCGCGACGGCCCGGACCCATCTTGTTTGTTTTGTGTCCGGGCCGACCCATTTCGAGCGCAAACTTGCGCCGGGTTTGGGTCGCCGCGGACACCGAACGGACACGCCGCTCGTCCGCGTCTGGCCGCGTGGCGGGGCGGCCACCTACCTCCCACCCGCCAACATCAATGCGCACGGGCGACCGGCCCCATCTGTCATCGGCTCAGTGGAAGGTCGCCATCCTTCTTAAATGGGGAACGCGTGGACCGATCGTCGTCCACATTGCCCCACTCCATCTCGCGGCCTCCTCGAAACCCGACAGCGCGAAACCCTAGCCCTCCCCCGTCGTCGAGCTCGCCAGCCGGCCACCTCGAAGCCATGGGCTTCTGGAACCGCAAGGGGAAGCACGACCGCGAGGCCGGCTCCTCGTCGGGGCGCCGCGCCGGCTCCGTGAAGAAGGAGGAGTCCGCATCACCACCACGCCGGGCCCCCGCGCCGTCCGCGTTCTCCATCGCCCCCACGTCCGCTGGCGAGCGCGACCGGCACTACATCCGCGCGGAGGTGTGCCGCCATTATTGGGAGACGAGGACGCCGCTCCCCTGGAGCGACGTCCACCTCCCCAACAACTGGCACTTGTCCGCCGACCGTGTGCCGATCCCGCCGGTCCCGGTGAGCGGCCGTGCGCGCCGTGAAGAGATCGAGCGCCGCCGCCGCCTCCTCCCCAACGACCTGTACTACGACGACAGGTACGCCCCGGACTCCGTCCTCTGGGACACCTGGCTCAGGGACGAGCACGACGTGCGGCGCGCCTCCTTCTTCGTCGGCACGGCGTCTGGGCCGCGGCGGCCACGTCGGGAGCGCGCAGCGCCTGCTCCCCAGGAGCGCGGGCGTAGGCTGGTGCGCGGCCTCACGCCCACGCCGTCGCCTTCGCCATCTCCATCTCCCCCACCACCTCCTCGCATGACAGCGGAGGAGGAGGCCCGTCTCATGGCGCGTGTCATGGAGGACTCCATGTACACGCACGATGAGCGCCAATGGGAGGGCCTCGAGGAGATGATGGCCCGCTCCGCCGCCGGCGAGGTTGCAATCCCCGAGCTGGAGATGGTGGCCGCGGAGGAGGCGATGGAGGAGGAGCCGGTGGCCGCGTTCCACCCAGGCCTGGTGGGCCAGGGGTGGGGCTGGTCGTGCACTGCTCCGGAGATGGCCGCCGCCGTGGGCGTGAACTAGTGCGTCACTCCGCCGCGGTCACCGGAGCGGGAGGCGTCGCCACGGGAGGAGGTCGTGCAGGCACCTCCCGCCGTCCAGCCCGCCCCCGTCTACCACGCACCGCCGGCCTACGTCGACCTCGTCAGCGACGACGACGGCGGCGGCGGCCACTGAAGACGGCGACGGCAACGGCATCGACAGGCACGGGCAGGAGCGCGCTAGCGGCGGCCGTTTTTTATTTTCTTTTTTAGTTTAATTATGTCACTAAGTTGGACGTGAAACTGGGCCGTTTTATGGCCATGGACCCTAACTTAAATTTTAAGTTTTTTAAACTGCGTTTATTTACTTTTTTAAGTCATTTTATTTAAGTTTTTATTTTTTTAAACACGTTCAACACGGAAAGATTTGGGGTGCGGCCGCGCGCTAGGCGCACCCACGACCCATCGGACAGACGCAGACATGAACGAACCCATTGCCGCCTCAAATAGACAAAATCCGGCCAAACCGAACGTCCGTTTGGGGTCGTGCGGTGGAGTTGGCCTTACGAAGAAAACTCGGCAGAAGAAGATGCATGGGGCTGAGGGCGCACACATGGCCATCTCAAAAAAGGGCAAATTTGACAAATTTGACATATGGACGAAATCAAATCACAGAATGAATTGCCCGTGAAACTATTTCACGCGGCTGACCTTTTTGTGTGACGCCCGACACGAAGGCGCCACAGTGCAACGCCTCACAGATAGGCGCTACACGCCTGGCCAGCACCGCCCTGGATGGGTTGATTCGTCAGACAACATTTCTCTCGCGGCAATGGCATGTACTCCTACGTACGTACGTGTGCATCAGTTAACAAACAAGTTGTGAGGTCAGCAGGCAGCGCCTAGCCTCTGAATCTAATATGATCAAGGAAAGGTGAGACCATCAGAGCCTCAGAGGCAGCCAGCCGCAGGAAATTAACAGAAGACGTGGTGCGCCGCATTGACTTTTATGCTAGCACGAGCGATCAAAGATGGTGCTCTTGATATATTCCCGGAACGGAGGCGCTCAGTGGATGTCGAGCAGTAGCACCACTGGCACTAGTGCCGACACTGGAGCATTGTTTCTGCTGATGTCGACCCCTCCTTATCACTGCTAGTGATAGGTAGCGATCGATCTCGAGAGAAAACGTGTGTTTAATGGAGAGATCGTTCCTGGGAATAGGGAATCCATGCAGGCAGGCGATAGCGGCATGGGCGCGTGGGTGGGCTGGCTGGCTTTGGTCAACCAAAGAGGAGTTCCCCGGTCGGGCGTGTCCGTGCGACACACCCACGACCGACCCACCCATCCATCATCTATCCATCCGTTGCCTGGGAAGAAGAGACGAAGAAAACTGAGCAACTTTGTCGCCCACGGAACTGAAAGGCGCGGCATGGGGCGGGGGCCCCAGCGCGCGCACCCGGCACGCCATCGCCACCTGAAAAGAACGTCCAGATCAAGACAGAGCGGCGCCTCCACCCGGGCCCGGGGCTCTGAAATCTGAATCAGATCGAATCCAACCACTTTTGTTGACCCGACCCGGCCGATCGACTTGGTGGCCTTTCCTCTTTCCTCTTCTCCCCCTTTCCGCGCGCACTTGAAAGCAGGCTTCGGCTTCACGCACGCACGCACGAACCGGCCCACCGACCCAGCGTGTGCGTATCTATCTAGCAACGTATCGAACAAATTTCCGACCGATCCGGAGCCGAAGATCATCCAAGCCTGCGGAGACCTATGTTTATACTACGTACTGCTCGGAGTAATTCCTGGTTTCCTGGACCTTTCGATCGGTCGGTGTCCAGATTTGTGAAGAGAACAAATCTCTACTGGCGGCCGGCAAGGGGAGGGGACAGACACGGACGAAACAGCGGGGAACTTGCTGCTGGCCGGGGCAGTGCTTGGCATGCAATGGCTGCCTCGATGCCGCCCTAGACAACAGGTCTGGAGTCGTGGATTACGGCCTCTTTTTACGGCACGTGCCAGTGTGAGACGAGCTTCCATGCGAGCATGCAGATGCAGCGCCTGGACCGACGTGGAATGACCCTGCCGGACGTACACGGTATGCCTGACCTCGGTGATGGCGAGACAAGATCGAGACATACATCGACTTTCTGTTCAAAAAATGGAACCAGGTAGTGCAGATGTCAAAGAAGCTAGCTACGTACGTGGCTATGCCAATGCAAGCGGATGATACCGCTGGTCAACATGCGTCGGAATCAGATCGAGCCCGACTGCTACTTTTGTTGACCCGATTTCCTCCGGCCCGGGCATGTCCTCCTTCCTTTCGGCAGCCAAAAGGTACGTAGATTTATGCATGGATGCACGCACGAACCAGCGATCGACGGCGCAAACGTGCACCGGGAGATCAACAAATCTCCAAGCCATCCCGGGATCGGCAGTTGCAATTTCTTCCTGCCCGAGCCAGTCCATGTCCACGTCCCACGCTCCCGGAGAAAAGAAACGGAATTTGCTGGCTGGCTGGCGGCCTGGCAGGCGACACGGGGGGAAACCACAAGGAAGGAACCTGCTGCTGGCTGGCAACTGCACTGGATGGATGCATGCAGCGATTGCCTCGATGCCTTGAGCAAACAACATGGGTCGTGTGATCAGCAAGTAGTCGTGCCAGCATGGAGTTCTATCTATCTATCTGTCACGTCTCACTGGCCAGTCACCACACGGTGACAGTTTTCCTTTTGGTTTGTTCCACGGGTTTACAGACCGTTTTCTTTACATTTTTTACGGTGCCAGGCGGCGAAGTGGTCCTAGCTTCTGCCGCCATAACACAGACGCCGCATGGGCGAGAAGAAGGCCATGGGCGCGTGCCGCGGCGACAGTCTGCGCGGCGCCTTCAGTTGCTGGTTAATGGCGTGCATACAAAACTCAGGGTCAAACACGTACGCACGGTGGGACGAAACGGCAGCTGGTCCACGTCGTGCCGCCGCTCACTGCTCACGTACGTATGCATACAAAACACAGAGTCGAACAACACTACACGACCGTATTGATCAGCGCGTGGAGACGATCTCCTGGTCTGAAGCCGGGACCGGTTAACTGTTAGCCAGTCCACATACTACCACTGTACTAGTGCTACTACTAGTGAAGAGTCGCTGGGTGGTCATGCAAAGCGTGCCACGCTGCTGATAAATCGCACGCATATCCTATGCACGTACGGCACTCCTCCTCCTCCTAATAGTAGTACGTACATGAGGTGACGTGCTAATTCCATTTTTTTCGTTTATTACAAGTGAAATACTAGATTGTTTTTTAAAATTTAGAAGTAAAATAATCTGGTAACATGTGTGATGTGTCAGTCTTAGCACGGCCATTGTCTGTTCAGGAGCGCGGCGGCGACAGTTGGGAAATACGCACAACAAAATCATTCTGTCCTGGGGAGGGGAGGGCGTGCCTTTTCCCGGAAATGCCCCGCGGGTTGCCCTAGAACTTCCCACCTACCCTCCACCGCCGCCGCTCCTCAACTCCCCTCCGGCTCCATCCCATTTTTCCACCCCCCACCACCTCTCTAGTCCCTCCAGCCGCTGCCCCCTCCACCCTGCCTGCAGCCTCCTCCCCCTCGTCGCCTCCGTTCCCGATTAAATCGCAATCCAAAACCCCCCTCCGGAACTCCAGCCCCCGCCGCCCCGCCTCTCCCTGCCATGTCGCCGGCCGCTGGAGGCGCCGCGCCCACGCAACCGGCGGCCACCGCCGGACTGGCGCCGGCGGCGATCGCCGCGCCGCCCCAGGCCCCGTCGCGGGTGAACCCGCGCGATCCGGCCGCGCAGGCGGAAGGGGCCGATCCCGGCAATGCGGCGGCGAGGAAGACGGCGTGGAACGTGCCGCCGCCGCCCCCGGCCCCCGTCGGCGGCATCATGGGCGGCGACGAGTCCTGGCCGGCGCTCGCGGACGCGGCCGCGCGGGCCTGGCCCAAGTCCTCCTCGTCGGACTCCCTCAAGTCCCTCTCCGACGGCTCCGCCCCCTCCCCGCCGGTAACTGAATCTCGCCATCAACTTCACACGTGTTCTTTGCTTATGCATCTAGCAAGCCATCTCCCGTATTTAGTTTTTTTTTCAGCAATACCCGATGAGTTTTTTTTTTTTTTTTTTGTATCTGATGAATGAATCTGTGGATGAAATCAGGAGGATCCGATTGTGCCACTGGTGCCACCGCAGCCGCAGCTACAACCAGTTTCTACTCCGATATCCGCTGCCTCAAGTCCAGGCCCTGCCTCTACCTCTCCTCCTCCTAGTGCCAGTGCCACCACCACGGCCTCGTCGCCGCAGAACGGCAGCACTAGCCAGCCAATTTTAGTTCGGCATGGTGGTGGTAACGGTGGTAACAATGGAGGGGGCGGCGATGGCAATGTGAGCACTCATAGCCAGAGCACCGGTAATTATAGCAGTGACGGGAACAGCAGTAGTGGTGGTGATGGTAACTGGAATGATGGGGGTCTTAGTGGTGGCAACAACTTGAATTCTAGTGTTCATAGCGGCGCCATTGGTGGCAGAGGTATTGACAATAGTAGGAGAGTGTTCGGTAGTAACAATTGGAATGGCAACGGTCGTGGTGGTGGCAGCTACAACAATGCCACCGGCAGCGGTGATGGGGGCAACAGATATAACGGCGGTAGTGGCAGCGGCCACTGGAACAATAATGCCCGACATGGTAGTGGTAATAGCAATGGCTTTGGTGGTCGTGGCGGTCGGAATCGCCGTGACCATGAAAGAGGGAGTAATTTCTCACCAAGGGGCTATTCCCGTACATTGCCAGTGCAGCAGCAGCAGCCGGGCTACTACCAGCCTGGTCCATTTCAACGACCACCACCGCCATCACCTGCTGCTGCCCATTTCATGGTGCCACAACCTTTTGTGCCATACGTTCAACCCATTCCGTATCCTGGTAAGTCAGTTCATCCCGTGTCATCCTTTGATATAAATTCTTCTCTTTGATGTAATGTGGTTGGTGTGGCAATCTGCAGCTGATTTACAAGCCTCCTATCCTTACTATGTCACACAAGTTGAGCAGCAGTTTCAAAACATGCATCTTATCCGGCCGCCAATGCAGCCATTGGCGTTTCAGCAAGATCAAATTAATCTCCAACGTGACATTCAGCTGCAGATCGAGCACTATTTTAGGTAGTGAATCTATTTGAAAATTCTTGAGGAGTTATTGTCTCTTTTATGCTAATTGTTTGTTTCATTTCTTTTCTTGTTAGCACTAATAATCTTTGCCACGACACATACTTGAGGGAACGTATGGATGATCAAGGATGGGTGCCTATTGACCTAATCGCTTCATTTCCTATGGTCTGTTTTTTCATTCTCATTTGATTCCCTTTTTTCATGTCAAATCGAGATGTATCCTATCTGTGGTTCTAAATCTCTCTGATGACAGGTTGAATGCTAGTGTGATACCTCTGCTGATTGTACTTTCACATATTATATAACTTATGTTGCATGACCAGAACTTGGAAATTTACTTAGTACACTATATTCTACGAACAACATGAGTTTGTGAGTTTGTTTCGTAAACGACAAGATTGTATCTGCATTTACCTGTCTACATATTTCTTGCGGCTCTTTATTCAAGGCATGGCCACTACAGATGTTGTTTGTGGTTGCTATAAATGTGGCAAAATTATAAAATGAGGATCGCTGCCATTTTGTTGGGCAAGACAATAGAAGATACTTGTAAGTAGTACTAAATTACAACTCTTAATCTCGTGTGCATCACAGAAATTTAATTTGTTCTAAAATTTCATATTTTGGAAAATTTGTTTAAAAGTATACAAATTTGTTTGGTAGTGCTTCTACGGTAGAGTGCCGTAGATTTGCTACATTACTCAAGCTCAGTTGTTCTCTTCCTGAAGAAATATTGTTTGGTTCTAATATGTTAACATTGCCAACAGTAGTTGTGAAAATTTACAGACTATGAATGTGAGTTTGATTAGTATTTCTTGCATACCAACTTTGTATCTGTTTTAACATTCTTGCTGGTTACCTTCTTTCCAAGTTGAACTTTAGGGCCGTTTTGCAAAATATTATTACTAGCACATTCGTTGTAGTTAACAGGTGAAATGACCAAATCGGTATCATTATTCAAAATATTGCCATCCATTAATACTTCAATGATGACTTCTAGGGTTAAGAGTTCACCTAAATATAACTATGCCTAAATTTATTCTCAAGATTATAAACCAAGAAAGTGGTGTGAGTATGGAACTGAAGCTGGTGCTTTGGAGGAAGGTTTTAGCTGTTGACAGGCAGTCCCTAATAGTACATGGCTGTACCCTGGAGTATCTTTGCATTGTTCTCTTAGTGTTTCACAACTATTTTCTTTTTGTTTTCATTTGTTTTTAGAAACTGGTTTTTCCTTTGTAAGATGCATTTATGTTAGGAGAATATAAGATTGCTTAGAGTACGTTCGGCACTTAGGTCCACCAAGGTTGCCATATTGCATCTAAACATCTAGTAGTAATTTCTGCGGCACTAGTATTCAGTCCTCTATTATTCTAACAAATGAACACTTAAGCCTCCCAGGTTACCATATTTCATTTAGCATCTAGCAAATGTAAAATGTAACCTCTATTATTCTGAGAAATGAACACTTCACAATGGCGGATTACCTTGATGTATCACCAACTGTCATCCAAGTCTTATATTGGTGACCTCATTTTACTCTGACACTGGCGGTTTAGATTGTGTATATCAGTATATGTAATGATCTGGGTTTGTTTTCTCGCAGTTGACCAGGTTCACAATGTTGGGAATAGATACCAACTATATACTAGATTCTATCCGGGGCTCTGAGTTGTTGGAAGTGCAGGTTCGTCGCTATACACACCTGGGACACTGGATTTACAGTTTATCCTTCCATTCTAGTGACTGTTTTGATGATCATATCTGGCACATCTGACATGTCATATGCCTGCATGATTCACCACTGGTGTGCCCACAGGGAAATAATGTCCGAAGACGCAATGATTGGGCGGCATGGTTACTCCACCGAGGCCCACCACCTTCAAATTAGGTTGATTCCAGATTTCCAATTCCTCCACACAGTAGCCTCACTCGTTGAGCTTTTTGGTTGCCGATTGAACTGTACTTTAGGTACTAACACAAGTATTTTCTTCAGGTCCAGTGCCGAAACAAAACTGCTTGTTATTGCCGGAGAATCGATTGGAAGGGATTGTCTGTTTGACCACGGGCAGGATATCCCGTGATAGATGGACCATGTATGTACAGCGGGGTTACATTTCCAGAGTCGGACTATTTTGTTTGTCTAGGTCGGACATGATGGCTGCACTTGAAAAGCGCATTACAAAAGCAGTAAGGGGGCAAACACAGCAATAAATAGGAAATAAATCCCAGAAGTGCAAATCCTTTTTTCTTTTGGCTGTATAGTTTTGTCTGAAAAGAAATTGTCGTCCCTTGTTGCCATGGATGATGCGTCCTGTGGAGTGTTGTGGATGATATATGGGGTTTATCTCACAGGATTTCCCTGCTGTATTAAATTTTGGTGCATACACCAGTCTTTTCTTTTGTATCATTGGGCTTACAGTTAGGGTTTGATGCAGCCGCAGGGCGATTGTCCTTATTCTGTAGTGTTGAGAATGGTTGTGGATTATATTCTTTCTTTTGATTTTCATCTCCAGCGTGCATACGGAAACAGGAAATGTGAATGCCGTTTGTCAGTTTGCAACCTCTACGGGCCTGTGTGGGTCGAGTGAAACAACACTACGTACAATTTATTGCGATTTCTTATGATCCATGCAAAGCCCAGTATAACTCAGGATAGGCCCAGTTAGCAATGGACTCTGTTGGACGCCATATGAGAGGAATTAATTAAGCGATACTCAAAAGATTAAGGGGCACCCCTAGCGCAATTAATTAAGGGGTACTCAAAAGATTAAGGGACACCCGATACCGCAAGCTGCAGCCATGTGCCGCGTGTTGAGTGTGTATTTTTCTCTGTACGTGTTTTTGGGGTTTAAATTTTTTTTTTGGCTTTACGGTTTTATACTAGTTCCCCAGATTTTGGAGATTTTTTTTGCGGAAGATAGGCATAGAAAACGTGTTTCTTGTTTTTTCCACTAAAGGCACATATTTGCTTCTTTGGAGGTACAAATTTGATTCTGCGAGTGTCATAGGTGTGCGTCTTGAAAAATAAACAAATTGCTTCCATAAGGGGCACAGATTTGCTACAACCAGAGCCACAGCGGTGACTCTAAAAAAAATAAAGTTTTTTTTCTTCTCGTGGAGCCACAGATTAGCTTCTGCTTCCAAAAAAATACATGGTTTTTTTTCTTCCACGAGAGTAACAGTTGTGCCTCTCGTAAAAGGGAGAAAACGCACATTTCTTCTGCTTCCAAGAGAGGCACATATTTGCTTCTGGTGGAGGTACAAATTTGCTTCTGCGAGAAGCACAGGTGTGCCTCTCAAAAAGGGAAAAAAGTGAAGAAAAAAAAGTGCTTCCGGCTATGGTTTTTTTTTTCCAGGTTTTCCATGGAAAAAAAAGTTCGTCGAAACTTATTAACATGGAACGTTTGAAAGATCTCGACGCGAGAAATCCAATGGCGGAAACGGTTTAGGATTCGGACGCATGGTTCAAGGGATAAAACGTTTGAATAAACGAATTGACGAAAAAAAAGGAAAACTCCCAGATCGCGACAAGTGGCATACATGCAATGCAACACTTGTGAGCACCTGAGAAGGTGCGAATGACCTTTGCAAGGGGTACCCTTTATTAATCATCTTGCATATACACGATAGTTGATTCCTATTTGGAAGCCTATAGCCCAAATTCCTATTCGGCGCCTAATGTGCAGTTATAGTGTTTTTGCAAACCGGCGCACACACCTCCACAACAATGTCTATCTACATGGGCCGGCCCATGTAGGTCTCTTTTTCCACCTGTTTTTTCCGGGAACCTTCCCATGAATATTCTGACTGTTTTTTCTCGGTTTTCTTCCAGTTTTTACGTAGCACGGGTTTCAGGTTTTCTCATTTTGTTTTCATTCTTGTTTCCTTTTTTCCTTTTCCTTTTCCTTTTTCGTTTTTCTTTCTTTTTTATTTTCTGATTTCTCAAATTCGTGAACTTTCAGCAAATTTGTCAATTGTTTTTTAAATTGTGAACTTTTTTCGAAATTTGTGAACTGTTCTCAAATTCATGAACCATTTTCAGTTTCTAGAACTTTTTTCTAAATATTGGATTTAAAAAAAAATGGTGTTTCTGGTTTTCAAATTCGTGAACTTTCTTTCATTTTTGTAATTTTTTTCAAATTAGAACTTTTGTCAAGGCTTAACTTTGTTTCAAATTCATGAACTTTGCCTGAATTTTTGAAAAAAATTCACGTTCATGAGCCTTTCGAATATATGTACTTTTTCACTTTTGTGAATATTTTTTGAATTCATGATTTTTTTCAAATCATGAACTTTTTCAAATTCGTGAGTTCTTTTTCTGAATTCAAGAGCTTTTTTCAAATTAACAATCTTTTTGAAAAATTTGTGACTTTTTTAAATCTCTAACCATTTTCTAACCCATGTTTTTTTCTTTCTAACTCATGAGTTTAAGAGTCAACGGTCAATGGCCACATCAACGATCAACTATCGTTGTCAACTGTCAATGCGCTAGCGAGGAGAAAAATAAAGCGAGCGAGGTGAGAGAAGCGCTCGTGCGCTATGTGCCGCGGGCTGCTAAGGTGGACTGTGTGCGCCACATCTCCTAGCTTGCGCTAAAGGTGCCAAATTAGGAGGTCTCGCCTATATATATCCTCTAATAAAAGGAGGTCTCTCTTATAGCATCGATTATAGGCTTACTCGTAGGGGCTGTTTGGATTGTGACTATGTTTGCCTTATATTGTCATATTATTTTTGCCACACTTGCCTAACTTGAGTTGCTAAAATTGTTAGCCACACTTTGGCTTGCCTAAGGGAATCTTGCCACACTTATTGTGTCTATGACATGTGGAGTTCACTGCTAATAAAAACATTCTTGTCATAGGTGTGGCTAGAACCAAACACCCACCTAACTTGGTCAAACT
Organism: Triticum aestivum; assembly: GCF_018294505.1. Taxonomy (NCBI): domain Eukaryota; kingdom Viridiplantae; phylum Streptophyta; class Magnoliopsida; order Poales; family Poaceae; genus Triticum; species Triticum aestivum. The sequence continues at coordinate 429,315,990 of NC_057808.1, read as the reverse complement.
TGCCTAAGGTGAGGTGCGGTAAAGTGTGGCAAAGTGTGGCTAGAAACCAAATAGCCCCGTAGAGCGCGCACACCTCCCCTACCCCGCACACACATGTGCGTAGATAATGGGCTAGCCCATCTAGAGATTGCATTTCGGGTTTATTGGAACCTTTCTCCAGCCGGTATTGTGAAGCTTATAGAAGCTTCCAAACACCTTTTTCTTTCCTTTTTCCTGATTTTATGGGTTTTTAGTTTTTTCCAGTGTGTACTTTTTTTCAAATGCGCAAATGTTTTTAAAATTCATGAACAATTTTTTAATTTCAAGAAATTGTTTCAAAGGCACAAACAATTTTCAAATGTGCGAACAATTTATCAAATGCATGAACTTTTTAAAATCCACAAACTATTTTAAAATTCACGAATAATTTTGAAATCGGCAAATAATTTTTCAAATGCTCAAACATTATTTGAATGTGATTTTTTTAATCCATGGACAATTTTCAAATTTGTAAAAAATACATGATCATGTTTCAAATTAGTGAAGTTCTTTAAAATTGGTGAATTTCTTTTCAAATGTGCGAAAAGTTTTGAATGCATGAACTTCTTTAAATCCACAAACAAATTTAAATTCATGAACTTCTTTCAAATTTGCGACCAATTTTTTGAATTTGTGAAGTTTTTTACAAATGCACAAACATGTTTTTAATCCATAAACTTTTTTGAACCCGTCTACATTTTTGTAAGTTGGTGAACATTTTTTCAAAATCATGAAATTTTGCAAATTCATTATTTTTTAAACCCATGAACATTTTTCTCATTCCACAGCAAAGCAACTTCAAAAGAAGAGAAAAAAAATCAAATGAATGTGCGAGCGTGGATCCGAAGAAAAAAAAACTATGCTGGCGAGCTACTGAGCAAGCGACGCGACGAGTGAAAAGCCTATGATGGAACCCCTATACTTATGGGGCATGAGTTGCCTACCAAACTATATCCAAAACATTGATTTTGACGTGTATTTAGTCAGCCAGACCCAACTCCGTCACACTGAAAAGATGCAGACTATCAAACTACCTTAGTTTCTGTTGCAGCATATGTATAACAACCAAAAAAATTACAGCCAGGTTCATAATTTAGATGTTTAAGTCAAAACGGTGGTTAAGGTTCTCAAAGTCGCTTGAAAACATGTCTAAAGTGCAACGTTTTTTGTCACACTACGTTCGGATGTCTGAATTAGACCCATTGTATTGGATTTGGTATTGGCTAACTAGCAATTTAGGCGTTTGGATGTTTACCGAAACGAGCGGACGAAAATGGACCTGATACAGAGAGAAATTACTCCACGTGCAGGGCCCTCCTGCGGGTAAATGGGTAGGGCCGAGAGACCGGCTAAAGCTTGCGCTGGTCTCACGCGAACCACACGATTGAGGCCCATCGTGCGTCTTGCAAAATGCCCCCACCTTATCTCTTCTTCCTTTGTCTTCATCCTCCCAATCTTTTTCTCTCTCGCAGCCGTTCTCCACACATGCGCTGACCCAACCTAGCCACGCCGCGGTCGCCTCCTCGACACGCCGTGCTCGTAAAATCTCTCCTCCATGACCACGATCCCCGTTTTTGTCCCCTGCACCCTCATTGAAGGGCACATGTCGTGGTCCCCTTTTTTCTCCCTTGCAGCCTCGATGGAGGGCATAGGCGCTCACGAAGGCAACCCACCGCATTTCAACACGACGGGGAGCATCTACAAATGATGTGACCGATGGCCATGGTGCTTGGGGGACTCAGCCGCATGCGTCAACGACGACCCAACAGCTACCGTTGCTACAACCAACAGCTGTCGTCCACCGATGTGCAACCGACATGTCATTTTGTTGGAACCGGTTAACAGGGAAGTTGCAACCACACACGACCGGTGCTGGAACCAGACACCAACGAGGTGTGCTGCAACCAACAACTGCCTGCACCGGTGTGTCATTTTGCTGGATCCGGCTAAAAAGGAAGTTGCAACCACACATGACCAGAGCTAGGACCAGACAACCAATGAGGTGTGCTGCAACCAACAACTGTCGGTACCGATGTGTCATTTTGCTGGAACCGGCTAAAGAGGAAGTTGCAACCACACATGACCAGCGCTAGGACCAGACAACCAATGAGGTGTGCTGCAACCAATAGCTGCCGGTACCGGTGTGTCATTTTGCTGGAACCGGCTAAAGAGGAAGTTGCAACCACACATGACCGGCGCTAGAACGAGGCAACCAACGAGGTCGTTTTTGCTACGACTAGCATTTTGTTTGCTGGAATTTACACGGCTAGGAGTGGTTGATCTGGACGTATACCTGGCCATCGCTCGGGCTGGACCGGGCTTCGGGTCGGGCCTGACCAAGCCCGACGCAGAATCCCAGGCCCGGGGCTAAAAATCAGCCCCAAGCCCGGCCCGTTAACGTAAAAGCCCGTTGGGCCTTTTTGTTAACTCGCAAATATGACGGGCCCAGGCCCAGCCTTCGGGCTCAATACCTAGGCCGAGGCCTGCCATGAGGAGCATCGGGCCGGGTCGGGTCGGGCCGTCCGGGCCGGGCTGCCCATGACCAGGTATATCTGGACGGCTCGCGCGTGACCGGCCAAAGCTTTGTGCCGGCCGGCCAGCCGGCGCCTAGCGCTGGCGTTTTCCTTACCCGGAAGGAGCAATAGGAGGAGCACCTTCCGGCTGGTGCACTGCCACGCACTTAAGATCCGTTTACAGAAGAAGTATCGCGAATAACCCACGGGAGCAAACCTAGCGATCTGGAAATGATCTAGAGTGAATCTAGGTGATGAGCAGCAGGGGAGAGAAGAAAAAGGCAGCGAGCAAGTGGCGCCCCCCATTGGGCCGAGGGACACAGGCCGCTGCGGCATCGCATGTGGCCCGGGACCGGGCGGCGTTTGACCAGTGCCACGCACACACGCACGCACAGAGAGGAGAGCCGTCGACAGGGCGTGGCGGGAGGCCACCAGGCGCGCTGCCACTGGCCGCCGGGGCGCGAGTGAGACGCAGCGAGCCCCCACCCCCCCAGCGGCGGGACCGGGCGAGCCACCTGGACGCCTCTCGCGCTCGCCGACAGTGCTCGCGCGCCCACACCAGGCGCGCGACGCACTCGTCGCGGCGCCACTGGCTGTCTGGCCGGCCACGGAGCGAGCAGTGCGACCGAGCGAGCGAGCCCCACCCCGGGCCAGGCAGCAGCTCGATCGAGCTCTCGCTGTCTGATGAGTGAGGAGGGTGCGGGGGAGGGGAGGTAAAAACGGAGGGGGCAGACCGAGCAAACCACCTGCTTACTTATTCCCATCCCTGTCTCGGCCAAAAGAGGCAAAGAAGCGGCCGCCCCAAACGCACCCGCCCGGGCCGACGAACGGAGCGATAGATAGGGGCCATCCTACTACTACTACCACCACGAGCGAGCCAAGCAAGATACATACGGACGCTCCCCCACCCACCCAGCCAGGGAGAGTCGCCATGGCCATGGAGGCCGACGACGACGACCTGTGGGGCGCGGTCACCACCAGCCCCAGCGCCTCGCCCCCGCCGCCCTCCTCATCCGCCGCCGCCATCTCCACCGCGCTCAGCCTCAACACCCGCCTGCAGCTGCTCGCGGCCTCCGGCGTCGGCGGCTCCCCGTTCCACCCCGGCGGCGTCGGCGTCGGCTCGCCGTTGCACCCGGGCGGCGGCTGCTACCGCAATGCGGCCGCGTCCCCGACCTCCTTCTTCTCCTCCGCGGCGGCCTCCTTCCCCCGCATCGCGCCCGACGCCGGCCCCGCGCGCCGCGCGCTCGAGCGCGAGATGTGCTACGGCCACGGCGCCGCCGCCTGGCCCGGCCCCCCCGCCGCCGCCGCGCCCGTGGACCGGCGCAAGAAGCGCATGATCAAGAACCGCGAGTCGGCGTCCCGGTCGCGCGCGCGCAAGCAGGCCCACGTCACCCAGATCGAGTCGGAGGTGCACCAGCTGCGCGAGGAGAACGAGCAGCTCCGCCTCAAGTACGACCAGGTAGGCACCCCGCCGCCAGCATCCTCTTTCTTTTCTTTTCTTTTCTTGGGAGCAAGCTGACTCGTCCACTTCTCTCCTCCACCCATGGATCCTCACGGCGGCGACGGTAGCTCAAGGCTTCAGTGGAGGTGTCGGTGCCGGTGAGGAAGACCCTGCAGAGGGTGCTCTCGGCGCCCTTCTGATCTTTCCTCCACGAGGGATCGAGATCGAGGCTGCAGCTCCTACAACCACCGCCAGTACTACTCACATAGCTAGAGTGTTGCAGTAGCTAGCTCTTACTAGTAACTATTAGCTGCTGCTGCTGCTGCTGCTACTACGATGCTCATCCATCATCGTCCCTGTAAATCCATATGGATGGTATTATGTTCTCCTTTTCCTTGACTTTCACTAGGCCGGCCGGGGCTATCTCGATCTTTTTTGGTCACTCAGCTAAACCAGAGGTGGCAATGCGCAAGGAAAGGGAAGAAGACGCAGCAGCTTAATCTGTACAGCGGCAGCTGCTGCCTACCTACCAGTAGTAGATCTCCTAGCAATTACAGCCGTTGTGGATTAGCCAGGCAGCAGCTGGTTCTTGTTTTGCTGACTTGGCGATTAATGATATTATGGTGCTACTCCTACTTATCAGTTCTAGTAGTACTGGTAATAATATTACTGTTATTAGTTACCGTGATGATCTGATGTGTGTTGCTGTTGCTGTCGCGTGGGAGGGATTAGGATTAGGCGGGGCAGAAAGGGAGGCGACGACATCGGCGAGGGAAAGCCCGGCCTGCCTGCACAAATGTGGCAACTATTGCCTCCTGGAACAACGACACTTCGGGTGACAAAAAATTGCCTGCCTGCCTGCCGACCTCATCCCCACACCCAGCCGCTCTGTTTTCTCCGCCGTGGCCGTGGTCCATGGACGGACGACGGCGTGGTACAAATTGACACTGTAGTACTGTATTTTATAGAAGGGAGGGAGGAGGGAGCTACAACCAACGATCCCGGCTTTGTTCGCACGTCGGTGTCGGAAAGTGACGCCGTCTTTCTATCCGAATAGCCAAGCCCGCAAGTCCGCCGCGACGTCGCTCTCCCCCTCCCTTCGGCCTTTCCGTTGTGATTACTCCTAGTTTGAAAACACGAAACAAAACTGCCGAGTCCAGAAGTGGCCACGGCTGGCCATTGTGTGTTTCACAGGAGAAAAATCCGGTAGCACTCCTGCTACTGTTTGCTTAGACCACGCCACACCGTTCCGCAGCGCAGGGAGTGTCTGTCTCGTACTCCTAGTAGTAGCCAATCCTTGTGGGCCACGTATGACGAAATGTGTACTGCTAGTGCTACCGTCACTATGAGGCCAACTCCACCGTGCGACCCTAAACGGACGGCCGTTTTGTCCGGATTCTGTCAGTTTGGGTAGGGCGATGAGGTCGTGTCCGGGCCTGTCCTGGATGCGGTGGTCGTGCGTCCAGCGCGCGGACGCATCCCGGCCGCATCCTGTCCGCGTACATTTTTCTTTGCAAGTCCTTAACTTCTTTTCATCATTTATTTTCGGTACATGAAGAATACATCATCGCATTTTGACTAGTAAAGTAAGACCCAAAAAAATAAGTACAACAAGAATACATTTTAGAAGATACCCAACTTCCATAACTGCTCTCTTGAGTTGGGTTAGGGCCTTCTCGATGCACTCATTGTTGATCTGTGGAGGAGGCTCGATCTGGCATACTCCTTTCTTCTTCAAGCCAGAAGTCGATGTTGCTTCCTCACACCTAGTCTCGTGTCTAGCCTCTAATCTAGCAACAAGTGCAATTGTCTCATCTGCAGCCTCTATACTAGCTAAAAGTGCACGAACATGTACTAAATTTCGCTCTATCAATATATCGATGTACTCTTCTTCCCAATACCAAAACTTGCATCCATGCTACACAATAAAATTTGTAGTTAGCACAACTAGTCAAAACTAGAGCACAAACCGAAGCTAAAAAGAGCACATACCCCATCGTTTAAGCACTTGATGAACACCCATCCGGAATGTTCCGGCGTTGTAGACACGCGGCGCACGACCATCCTTGGGCAGTGGTCGCACTTAATGAGTGGCAACGGTGCGCCGGCGAGCTTTTGGGCAAGCACCGAGCCCGGCCGACCGCCATTCGTGTATCTGCCGGCGAACCACCGACGGTGCAGATCCGAGCGGCTAGAGGAGGAGCCACTGCCTGCATGTGGCCTTGCGGCCCTGCCAGGGCCTTCCGGCGAGGTGCCCGGCCAGTCCATGGCGCGGCCCAGCCTCCCACAGCCGGGCGAGCTCAAGACCGACTGGATCCGCCCCAAATCCGGCCGGCGGGTGCGCAAACCAGGTGGCCGTGGTTGGGTCGAGGGGTGGCACCGAGGGGAAGGGGCTGGGCGAGCGCGCGTCCGAACTGCACGGCTGCAATGGCAGCGGCGGCGGCGGCAGCGAGGGAAAGAGTGGAGGGGGTGCGGCCGGAGGAAGGGAGGGGGGATAAAAAAGGCCCGCCCTGTGCCACCGGCGGGCGGGCCAGGGGAGGACACGCGCAGATGGCCCGCGCGTCCGCGTGGTGTCCTTTTCACCCCAAAAGCGGCGCAAACTTGGGCCGCGGATGGGTTGAAAGCGGACACAAAACGGACAAAAGTCCGTTCGCTCCCGCGCGTTGGGCCGTCTCGTTTGTCCGTTTTACCCTAAACGGACGGGGGCGGACAGAATAGTGTCGCGCGATGGAGTTGGCCTAAGAAAGTGAGAATGCTCCAAGTAAATGGTCCGTTCTTATTTCTGGCCTACTATAACTCACTCTGCTCTCACTGTCTCAAGATACACATGCAATGACTCAAATGGCACCTCATCACAGGTCTCAATTAGCTCACAACGTGGCTCGGGTGGGGCCTCTCTCTCCCGGGCCTGCCAGCCATTACCTTCACCCGCCCCGGCATTCAAGGACAGATTCGCTATTGCTCCAACGAAAAATTGTATAAACAAAGGACAGGCAGATTCGCTAGGAAAAAACAAAAACAAAAAAGGACAGATGCTTTAATTCCCCAAGCAACAAAGAAAGAAAGAAAAAGGACAAATATATATTCTTTGACGAGGGCGCACCCTGGAGGCAGTAGTACGTATCCCCATCGGTCAGGATTTGTTGTCACGTCGCCGTAGATCCTAAGCTCAGCTGTGATGGGTGATCTGATCTCTTTTGCTCCGACAACCCCCCCTGGTTGGCATCACAACGCACAAATATGGTATGTTTAATGCCCCCCCTAAGCGTGCGTGGCATGATGGCCACACGCTACTCTAAACAAAGTGGCCACTTGGTCCATGTGCTAATGGTACTATGCTGCCCAGGCTTGGCTATATGCCACATGCCAGCCAAGGTCTAGGTGTAGGTGTACGTAGGAGGGAATCGGGGAATAGAAAAACTTGACCAGTTAGGGCAAGGCCGTACTACCAAGGAGCCACGCACAAACACAGTTCTTAGTTTTGTGTCTTTCAAAGCCGTGAATCTCTCCCATCTCCCATCTCCACCAGCTTTGGCCCTGGCCGCGGAGATTTACGTAGATATTTTGGGTGCGTGAAGCTGCATCAAATAATCTACTGGAGACGGGGGTACGGAGTACAGGCTATTTCTGTGTTGAGACCTGTGCTAAGCGTCATGGCGTGGCAAAGGCCATTGGCCGAAGAGGCCGCTATCCACCACACACCACGGAGATGTTCTAGCTAGACTCCGTCGTCGTCACGGAGCGCTGCTTTTCTCCCTACCGTTCCACGGGTATCAGCGGTCGACGCTTTAATGCTAGGAGTGTTTTTTTCTTCTTTCTTTCACTCTAGCTATATGTAAGTGGACTTATTTGTAAACTTGGGCAAGTTAATTTTCTGATCGTTGATTCTTTTGTTAGAGCAACTCCAACACGCCGACCCAAACGGATGACGATTTGTCCGTTTGGGTCGGGCCGGCGGGCATCAACGTCCATTTTCACGTTTGGGTCGGCGCATCCGCCCAACGCTGGCACCTCCTGCGTCGGCGACGCCCCTATCCAGACCGGCGGAGCACTGACCCGCTCGCGCACTCGCCCGGTCCATGAGTAGCGCTCGATGGGGGTCGGCTCCATCTCCGGCTCCAGCCCGGCCTTCACGAGGGAAGGCGGGGCCACCGGCGGCACGACATAGTTGCCCACCACGGAGAGGGCCATGGCCTCCGCCATGGCCGCCTGGTACACCACCTCCTCTTCCTCCCTGCGACGCTCCTCCTCCTCGCTCTCCCAAAGGACGGCCGCCATGGCCGCCTGGTAGGCGGCCTCCGCCTCCTGGTCCTCGTTGCGGACGACGAGGGGGGTCGGCGGCGACCTGCGGCCGACTTCGCGGACGCCGCACCGCGTGGCCTCCTCGTGCTCGAAGGCGAACCAACGAGCCAAATTGGGCGAGTCGAAGGCGTACGCGCCGTCGTTGCGCCCACCGGCGCCACACCTTCTCCGCGTGCGCCCTAGCCGCCCGTGGCGCCGCCGGCACTGGGATCCTCTCTGGATCTAGATGCCAATCGTGCGGCAGGGTGACGTCGGGGTACAGGAGAGGCATGTGGTTCTGCCAGTGCCACTCCGCCTGGTGCACTGGCACGTTGATGCGCTGCCTCGGCTGGTGAGCTGGCGCCTTGCCCTTGGCTTTGCTACTGCCGGCGCCGGAGAAGAGCCCCATCTGGGTTGACTAGGGTGGCTAGGGTTGCCGCCGACGAGGGAGCGAGATGGGGACGTGAGCTTTCTGATAGCAGATGAGGACGCCCCCCGCCCCCGCATGGTCGGCCAGAAAAAGGACGACCGTCGTCACTGACGCGTGGGCCCGAGGTGGGCGGTCGTCATAAATTAAGATGACCATATTGGCCGCTGGGTGGTTGGACGACCGTCAGGTGGGGACGCGGCGGACACCGAGAAGGCACGTGTGGCGTTCGCACCGACGCATTTCGGCCGCAAATTTGGGCCACAAATGCGTCGGCGCGGACGCGATTTGGGTTTGGGTCGGCGCATTGGGCCTCCACTTTTGTCCGCGCCGACTGAAATGAACGCAGGCGGAAAAAATGGATCACCCCATTGAAGTTGCACTTAAGATTTGTTTGTTTTTCTCTTGGTATATGTTGATTTTTTGGCTTGCCCCTATTCAGGGTAACTGGGTAAGTCGATTTTACTACAGGGCTTGAGGCCGGTTACACATTGCACGTTTTTTGTCTTTATCTTTTATTTTTATTTTTAGTCATTTTCTTTCTACATGGGTAATTTTGGCATGTTGTATGACTGAAATATATACATATGCAATTATTAGACAGTACGTCTTTGAATTATACGTCCTTGAATTATAGTAGAGTGTGAAAATGCATTACTCTATGCTTATGCTTTGCATATTTAAAAAGTACAATTTTTTATTGGAATAAAAAAGTGTAATTTTGTTGGGGAACGTAGTAATTTCAAAAAAAATCCTACGCACATGCAAGATCATGGTGATGCATAGCAACGAGAGGGGAGAGTGTCGTCTACGTACCCTCGTAGACCGTAAGCGGAAGCGTTATGACAACGCGGTTGATGTAGTCGTACGTCTTCACGATCGACCGATCCTCAGTACCGAACGTACGGCACCTCCGTGTTCAGCACACGTTCAGCTCGGTAACGTCCCGCGAACTCACGATCTAGTAGAGCTTCGGGGAAGAGCTTCGTCAGCACGACGGCGTGGTGACGGTGTTGATGAAGCTACCGACGCAGGGCTTCGCCTAAGCATCGCTACGATATGACCGAGGTGGATTATGGTGGAGGGGCACCGCACACGGCTAAAAGATCAATGATCAATTGTTGTGTCTCCAAGGGGTGCCTCTCTCCCCATATATAAAGGAGTGGAGGAGGGGGAGGGGGCCGGCCTCCTATGGCGCGCCCCATGAGGAGTCCTACCCCCTTCCAAGTAGGAGTACGAGAGGGGAAGGAAGGGAGAGAAGGAGAGAAGGAAAAAGGGGGGCGCCGCCCCCCCTCCTTGTCCAATTCGGACTAGAGGGGGAGGGGGCGCGCGGCTGTCCTGGCCGCCCCTCTTCTCCCACTAGGGCCCATTAGGCCCAATATACTCCCCGGGGGGTTCCGGTAACCCCCCGGTACTCCGGTATATGTCCAAAACCTCCCGAAACACTCCCGGTGTCCGAACATAGTCGTCCAATATATCGATCTTTACGTCTCAACCATTTCGAGACTCCTCGTCATGTCCGTGATCACATCCGGGACTCCGAACTACCTTTGGTACATCAAAACACAAAAACTCATAATACCGATCGTCACAGAATTTTAAGCGTGCGGACTCTATGGGTTCGAGAACTATGTAGACATGACCGAGACACGTCTCCGATCAATAACCAATAGCGGAACCTGGATGCTCATATTGGTTCTCACATATTCTATGAAGATCTTTATCGGTCAAACCGCATAACAACATACGTTGTTCCCTTTGTCATCGGTATGTTACTTGCCCGAGTTTCGATCGTCGGTATCTCAATACCTAGTTCAATCTCGTTACCGGCAAGTCTCTTTACTCGTTCCGTAATACATCATCCCGCAACTAACTCATTAGTTGCATTGCTTGCAAGGCTTATTATGATGTGCATTACCGAGAGGGCCCAGAGATACCTCTCCGATAATCGGAGTGACAAATCCTAATCTCGATCTATGCCAACTCAACAAGTACCTTCGGAGACACCTGTAGAGCACCTTTATAATCGCCAAGTTACGTTGTGACGTTTGGTAGCACACAAAGTGTTCCTCCGGTATTCGGGAGTTGCATAATCTCATAGTCATAGGAACATGTATAAGTCATGAAGAAAGCAATAGCAACATACTAAACGATCAAGTGCTAAGCTAACGGAATGGGTCAAGTCAATCACATCATTCTCCTAATGATGTGATCCCGTTAATCAAATGACAACTCATGTCTATGGCTAGGAAACTCAACCATCTTTGATCAACGAGCTAGTCAAGTAGAGGCATACTAGTGACACTATGTTTGTCTATGTATTCACACATGTATTATGTTTCCGGTTAATACAATTCTAGCATGAATAATAAACATTTATCATGATATGAGGAAATAAATAATAACTTTATTATTGCCTCTAGGGCATATTTCCTTCAAATTTCAGTGCAAAGTAGTATGCAAATTACTAATTCATTATCTCTTACAACATTTCATTATTTTCTTCTTCTTTTAGTTTTTATTTCATTTTCTTTTTTTAAGGGGTAATACCAATGTCATTAATTCATTCTTTCTTAGAAAAATTTATTATCTTCATATCGTTTTAGTTCTTATTTCACTATCTTTCTTCTTTAAGGGCAATAGAAACATTACTAATTCATCCCTTCTTAGTTTTTTTGTGCAAAATTTCACTATTATATACTTATTCTTTGCATATTTAGAAAGTGCAATTCCAGTGCAAAGTTATGTGCAACTTTTTATTATCATTTTCTTTCTTCTGAAAGGGTAATACCAGTGCCACTAATTAATTCTTCCTTTGGAAGCTTTATTATTTTGATATTGTTTTAGTTTTCATTTCATTTTGTTTCTTCTGAAAGGGTAATACCAATGCCACTAATTCATTCTTTCTTAGAAAACTCCATTATTTTAATTTCTTTTTAGTTTTAATTTTATTTTCTTTCGTAATACCATCGTCACAAATTCGTTCCATCTTGCGAAACTATTTTTGTGAAATTTCACTACTATATACTTATTATTGCACATCCTAGAAAAGTGTATTTTTTTACAAATAATGTGCAAATTTTTTCATTATTTGTTTTTAAATTTTTCATTTCTTTCCCTCTACAGGGTAGTACCAATGCCACTAAATCAATTTTTGGTAGAAAATTCACTATTTTCATTTTTGTTTTAGTTTTATTCCATTTCGTTTCTTCTTTAAGAGGAATACCAATGCCACTAATTCTTTACTTCTTATGAAACTTCTTTTTTTTTGTAAATTCCACTATTATATTCTTGTTCCTACATATGAAGAAAAACGCAATTTCTGTGTAAATTGTGTGAAAAAGTTGTTAGTATTTGTATTAATCTTTTACATTTTCTTTTTCTTAAAGGGCAATATCAGTGCCACTAATTTATTTTTTCTTATTAAATTTATTATTTGATTGTTTTTAATTTTTATTTCATTATATTTCTTCTATAAGGTAAGATACCAATGTAACTAATTCCAACACTTTTGTCATGAATGCAAATGACATGCACATATAGGTGATGTTTTTCTGAACATTCTGATATCTTATTTGTATTTTTCTGAGTTAGCATGAATTTTTTATGAAGTTTCTAAGTGATGGTCAAAGGGTGAAAGCATAAGAGGAGCGAAGTGGCTTGGGCAAAACCGAAGGTTTTTGAAAACTAGGGGTAAAACTGCCGAGTGGGACCCATCTAGGGGCATTAAATTAATTATCCCTTTTTTGTGAAAATTCCACTATCATATGTTTTTTGCATATTATGAAAAAGCATAATTTTTATGCAATTTTTATCTTTATTTGTTTTATTATTTTATTTTCATTTTTCTGAAACTGTAATACCCATGTCACTAATTTATTCTTTTTTTAAAATTCATTATAATGATTTTGTTTCAATTTTTATTTTTCTTTGTTTACAAAATAAAATTATGATGTTGCGTCGAGTGGGTGCAGCTCGAACGGAGGCGGTGTAACAACAATGTGAAGGGCATCCTAGTTGTCCAGACTCGGTGACATTGCACATGCAACATATGAGTGGCATGAGATAAGACTAGGAGAACTAACGTTTTACTGTTAAGTGGCCGCATGAGGCCTGAGAAGCCATGGCTTATCATGACCATTAGCTTATCGTATTGTTACTTGCTTGGTTCTGACGGAGCTAGCTGGTTCATGCATATGGCCGTGGACTAAAGACAACAAAGCAGCGGAATCACATGAGAATCTGGGATACACACATCATAGTGAAGGAAATATGCATTAGAGGTAATAATAAAGTTGTTATTTTATATTTCCTTATTTATGATAAAGGTTTATTATTCATGCTAGAATTGTACTGATCAGAAACTTAAATACATGTGTGAATGCATAAACAAATACCGTGTCTCTAGTGAGTCTCTGCTAGACTAGCTTGTTGATCAAAGATGGTTAAGGCTTCCTAACCATGGACATGTGTTGTCATTTGATAACGGAATCATATCATTAAGAGAATAATGTGATGGACAAGACCCATCCTTTAGCTTAGCATAATGATCGTTCAGTTTTAATGTTATTGCTTTCTTCATGTCAAATATATATTCCTTCGACTATGAGATTATGCAACTCCTGGATACCGGAGGAATACCTTCTGCGCTATCAAACGTCACAACATAACTGGGTGATCATAAAGATGCTCTATAGATATCTCCGAAGGTGTTTGTTGAGTTGGCATAGATTGAGATTAGGATTTGTCACTCCGAGTATCGGAGAGGTATCTCGGGGCCCTCTCGGTAATACACATCATAAGCTTGCAAGCAAACGACTAAGGAGTTAGTTACGAGGTGATGTATTACGGAACGAGTAAAGAGACTTGCCGGTAACGAGATTGCACGCTAGGTATGAAGATACCGACGATCGAATCTCGGGCAAGTAACATACCGCTGGAAAAAGGGAATTATGTATGTTGTCATAACGGTTCGACCGATAAAGATCTTTGTAGAATATGTAGGAGCCAACCGGAGAGGTGTCTCGGTCATGTCTACATAGTTCTCGAACCCGTAGTGTTCGCACGCTTAACGTTCGATGACGATATAATATTATATGAGTTATGTAATTTGGTGATGGAATGTTGTTCGGAATCCGGGATGAGATCACAGACATGACGAGGAGTCTCGAAATGGTCGAGAGGTAAAGATTAATGTATAGGACGATGGTATTCGGACACCGAAAGTGTTTGAAGGGATACCGGGTATTTATCGGGTTTCCGGAAGATGTTCCGGGCTCCCCCCGGCAAAAGATATGAGCCTTATGGGCCAAGAGGGGAAACACACCAGCCACAAGGGGCTGGTGCGTCCCCCATATGGGCCAGCCTAAGGAGGGGAAGGAAAGGGGAGAAGGGAAAGGAAAGTGTGGATTAGGATTCCCACTTCCTTCCCTCCCCCCCTCTTTCCTTCTCCCTCATTTAAATATGGCAGGGGGGCGCCACTTGGGGAGGACCCCAAGTAGGATTCGACCTACTTGAGGCGCCTCCTGGCAGCCTCCCCTCTCCCTCCCACCTATATATATATGTGGGGGGGGGGGCATCCTAGCACACCCCACACAATTGCCTAGCCGTGTGCGGCGCCCCCTCCACCGTTTACACCCCCGGTCATATTTTCGTAGGGCTTAGGCGAAGCCCTGCGGAGATCACTTCACCATCACCGCACCACACCATCGTGCTGATGGAACTCATCTACTACCTCGACGTCTTGCTGGATCAAGAAGGCGAGGGACGTTACCGAGCTGAACGTGTGCAAAACGGGGAGGTGTCGTACATTCGGTGCTTGATCGGTTGAAGCGCGAAGATGTTCGACTACATCAACCGCATTGTGAAACGCTTCCACTTACGGTCTACGCGGGTACGTAGACAGATCTCCCCCTCATTGCTATGCATCTTCATGGATACATCATTGCGTGTGCGTAGATTTTTTATTATTTTCCATGCAACGATACCCAACAGCATCATAAAGGTTTTCACACTCTTGAAACAAAGATTCAATTTCATAAGCATCCATAAAAGCAATGAATTCTTCTATTTGTTCCACATCATAGTAATCATATATACCATTTGAAGGAAATATGCCCTAGAGGCAATAATAAGTATTATATATTTCCTTATATCATGATAAATGTTTATTATTCATGCTAGAATTGTATTAACCGGAAACATAATACATGTGTGAATACATAGACAAACAGAGTGTCACTAGTATGCCTCTACTTGACTAGCTCGTTAATCAAAGATGGTTATGTTTCCTAGCCATAGACATGAGTTGTCATTTGATTAACGGGATCACCTCATTAGGAGAATGACGTGATTGACATGACCCATTACGTTAGCTTAGCACCCGATCGTTTAGTATGTTGCTATTGCTTTCTTCATGACTTATACATGTTCCTATGACTATGAGATTATGCAACTCCCGTTTACCGGAGGAACACTTTGTGTGCTACCAAACGTCACAACGTAACTGGGTGATTATAAAGGTGCTCTACAGGTGTCTCCAAAGGTACTTGTTGGGTTGGCGTATTTCGAGATTAGGATTTGTCACTCCAATTGTCGGAGAGGTATCTCTGGGCCCACTCGGTAATGCACATCACTATAAGCCTTGCAAGCATTGTGACTAATGAGTTAGTTACGGGATGATGTATTACGGAACGAGTAAAGAGACTTGCCGGTAACGAGATTGAACTAGGTATCGAGATACCGACGATCGAATCTCGGGCAAGTAACATACCGATGACAAAGGGAACAACGTATGTTGTTATGCGGTCTGACCGATAAAGATCTTCGTAGAATATGTGGGAGCCAATATGGGCATCCAGGTCCCGCTATTGGTTATTGACCGGAGAGGTGTCTCGGTCATGTCTACATAGTTCTCGAACCCGAAGGGTCCGCACGCTTAACGTTACGATGACAATTTTATTGAGTTTTGATGTACCGAAGGAGTTCGGAGTCCCGGATGAGATCGGGGACATGAGGAGGAGTCTCGAAATGGCCGAGACGTAAAGATCGATATATTGGACGACTATATTCGGACTTCGGAAAGGTTCCGAGTGATTCGGGTATTTTTCGGAGTACCGGAGAGTTACGGGAATTCGTATTGGGCCTTAATGGGCCATACGGGAAAGGAGAGAAAGACCCCAAAGGGTGGCCGCACCCCTCCCCATGGGCTAGTCCGAATTGGACCAGGGAGGGGGGCGCCCCCTTCCTTCTTTCTCCTTCCCCCTTCCCTTCTCCTACTCCCACAAGGAAAGGAGGAGTCCTACTCCCGGTGGGAGTAGGACTCCCCCCCTTTGGCGCGCCTCTTCCCTTGGCCGGCTGCCTCCTCCTTGCTCCTTTATATACGGGGGCGGGGGGCACCCCATAGACACAACAATTGATCCTTGAGATCTCTTAGCCGTGTGCGGTGCCCCCCTCCACCAAATTACACCTCGATAATACCGTTGCGGAGCTTAGGCGAAGCCCTGCGTCGGTGGAACATCATCATCGTCACCACGCCGTCGTGCTGACGAAACTCTCCCTCAACACTCGGCTGGATCGGAGTTCGAGGGACGTCATCGAGCTGAACGTGTGTAGAACTCGGAGGTGCCGTACGTTCGGTACTTGATCGGTCGGATCGTGAAGACGTACGACTACATCAACCGCGTTGTGATAACGCTTCCGCTGTCGGTCTACGAGGGTACGTGGACAACACTCTCCCCTCTCGTTGCTATGCATCACCATGATCTTGCGTGTGCGTAGGAATTTTTTTGAAATTACTACGTTCCCCAACAGTGGCATCCGAGCCAGGTTTTATGCGTTGATGCTATGCACGAGTAGAACACAAGTGAGTTGTGGGCGATATAAGTCATACTGCTTACCAGCATGTCATACTTTGGTTCAGCGGTATTGTGAGATGAAGCGGCCCTGACCGACATTACGCGTACGCTTACGCGAGACTGGTTTCACCTTTCGGAGCACTCGTTGCTTAAAGGTGACTGGCGGGTGTCTGTCTCTCTCACTTTAGTTGAACCGAGTGTGGCTACGCCCGGTCCTTGCGAAGGTTAAAACAGCACCAACTTGACAAACTATCGTTGTGGTTTTGATGCGTAGGTAAGAACGGTTCTTGCTAAGCCCGTAGCAGCCACGTAAAATATGCAACAACAAAGTAGATGTCGTCTAACTTGTTTTTGCAGGGCATGTTGTGATGTGATATGGTCAAGACATGATGTGATATAATGTGTTGTATGAGATGATCATGTTTTGTAACCGAGTTATCGGCAACTGGCAGGAGCCATATGGTTGCCGCTTTATTGTATGAGATGCAATCGCCATGTAATAGTTTTACTTTATCACTAAGCGGTAGCGATAGTCGTAAAAGCAATAAGTTGGCGAGACGACAACGATACTACGATGGAGATCAAGGTGTCGAGCCGGTGACGATGGTGATCATGATGGTGCTTTGGAGATGGAGATCACAAGCACGGTGCTTCGGAGATGGAGATCACAAGCACAAGATGATGATGGCCATATCATATCACTTATATTGATTGCATGTGATGTTAATCCTTTATGCATCTTATCTTGCTTTGTTTGACGGTAGCATTATAAGATGATCTCTCACTAAAATTTCAAGACAAAAGTGTTCTCCCTGAGTATGCACCGTTGCGAAAGTTCTTCGTGCTGAGACACCACGTGTTAATCGGGTGTGATAGGCTCTACGTTCAAATACAACGGGTGCAAAACAGTTGCACACGCGGAATACTCAGGTTAAACTTGACGAGCCTAGCATATGTACAGATATGGCCTCGGAACACAGAGACCGAAAGGTCGAGCGTGAATCATATAGTAGATATGATCAACATAGTGATGTTCACCATTGAAACTATTCCATCTCACGTGTTAATCGGACATGGTTTAGTTGCTTTGGATCACGTAATCACTTAGATGATTAGAGGGATGTCTATCTAAGTGGGAGTTCTTAAGTAATATGATTAATTGAACTTAAATTTATCATGAACTTAGTCCTGATAGTATTTTGCAAATTATGTTGTAGATCAATAGCTCGCGTTGTTGCTTCCCTGTTTATTTTTGATATGTTCCTAGAGAAAAATTATGTTGAAAGATGTTAGTAGCAATGATGCGGATTGGATCCGTGATCTGAGGATTATCCTCATTGCTGCACAGAAAAATTATGTCCTTGATGCACCGCTAGGTGACAGACCTATTGCAGGAGCAAATGCAGACGTTATGAACGTTTGGCTAGCTCAATATGATGGCTACTTGATAGTTTAGTACACCATGCTTAACAGCTTAGAATCGGGACTTCAAAGACGTTTTGAACGTCATGGAACATATAAGATGTTCCAGGAGTTGAAGTTAATATTTCAAGCAAATACCCGAGTTGAGAGATATGAAGTCTCTAACAAGTTCTATAGCTAAAAGATGGAGGAGAATCGCTCAACTAGTGAGCATGTGCTCAGATTGTCCGGGTACTACAATCGCTTGAATCAAGTGGGAGTTAATCTTCCAGATAAAATAGTGATTGACAGAATTCTCTAGTCACCATCACCAAGTTAGTAGAACTTCGTGATGAACTATAGTATGCAAGGGATGACGAAAGAAATTCCCAAGCTCTTCGTGATGCTGAAATCGACGAAGGTAGAAATCAAGAAAAACATCAAGTGTTGATGGTTAACAAGACCACTAGTTTCAAGAAAAGGGCAAAGGGATAGAAGGCGAACTTCAAGAAGAACGGCAAGCAAGTTGCTGCTCAAGTGAAGAAGCCTAAGTCTGGTCCTAAGCCTGAGACTAAGTGCTTCTACTGCAAAGGGACGGGTCACTGGAAGCGGAACTACCCCAATTATTTGGTGGATAAGAAGGATGGCAAAGTGAACAAAGGTATATTGGATATACATGTTAGTGATGTGTACTTACTAGTGTTTATAGCAACCCCACAGTATTTGATGCTGGTTCCGTTGCTAAAGAGTAGTAACTCGAAAACGGGAGTAGCAGAATAAACAGAGACTAGTAAAAGATGAGGTGACGATGTGTGTTGGAAGTAGTTCCAAGATTGATATGATCATCATCGCACACTCCCTATACTTTCGGGATTAGTGTTGAAACTAAATAAGTGTTATTTGGTGTTTGCGTTGAGCATGAATATGATTTGATCATGTTTATTGCAATACGGTTATTCATTTAAGTTAGAGAACAATTGTTGTTCAGTTTACATGAATAAAAACCTTCTATGGTCATACACACCAACGAAAATGGTTTGTTGGATCTCGATAGTAGTGATACACATAATCATAATATTGAAGCCAAAAGATGCAAAGTTAATAATGATAGTGCAACTTATTTGTGGCACTGCCGTTTAGGTCATATTGGTGTAAAGCGCATGAAGAAACTCCATACTGATGGGATTTTGGAATCACTTGATTATGAATCACTTGATGCTTACGAACCGTGCCTCATGGGCAAGATGACTGAAACGCCGTTCTCCGGAACTTTGGAGAGAGCAACAGATTTGTTGGAAATCATACATACAGATGTATGTGGTCCGATGAATATTGAGGCTCGTAGCAGGTATCATTATTTTCTGAGCTTCACAGATGATTTGAGCAGATATGGGTATATCTACTTGATGAAACACAAGTCTGAAACATTTGAAAAGTTCAAAGAATTTCAGAGTGAAGTGGAAAATCATCGTGACAAGAAAATAAAGTGTCTATGATCTGATCGTAGAGAAGAGTATTTGAGTTACGAGTTTGGCCTTCAGTTAAAACAATGTGAAATAGTTTCACTACTCACGCCACCTGGAACACCACAGCATAATGGTGTGTCCGAACGTCATAACCCTACTTTATTGGATATAGTGCAATCTATGATGTCTCTTACCAATTTACCACTATCGTTTTGGGGTTATGCATTAGAGACAGCTACATTCACGTTAAAAGGGCACCATCAAAATCCGCTGAGACGACGCCTTATGAACTGTGGTTTGGCAAGAAAACCAAAGTTGTCGTTTCTTAAAATTTGGGGTTGTGATGCTTATGTGAAAAAGTTTCATCCTGATAAGCTCAAACCCAAATCGGAGAAATGTGTCTTCATAGGATACCCAAAGGAGACAATTGGGTACACCTTCTATCACAGATCCGAAGGCAAGACATTCATTGCTTAGTATGGATCCTTTCTAGAGAAGGGTTTTCTCTCGAAAGAAGTGAGTGGGAGGAAAGTAGAACTTGATGAGGTAACTGTACCTGCTCCCTTATTGGAAAGTAGTTCATCACAGAAATCTGTTCTTGTGACTCCTACACCAATTAGTGAGGAAGTTAATGATGATGATCATAGAACTTCAGATCAATTTATTACTGAACCTCGTAGGTCAACCAGAGTAAGATCCGCACCAGAGTGGTACGGTAATCCTGTTCTGGAGGTTATGTTACTAGACCATGATGAACCTACGAACTATGAAGAAGCGATGGTGAGCCCAGATTCCGCAAAATGGCTTGAGGCCATGAAATCTGAGATGAGATCCATGTATGAGAACAAAGTATGGACTTTGATTGACTTGCCCAATGGTCGGCGAGTCATTGAGAATAAATGGATCTTCAAGAGGAAGACAGATGTTGATAGTAGTATCACTATCTACAAAGCTAGAATTGTCGCAAAAAGGTTTTCGACAAGTTCAAGATGTTGACTACGATGAGAGTTTCTCACTCGTATCTATGCTTAAGTCTGTCTGAATCATGTTAGCAATTGCCGCATTTTATGAAATATGGCAAATGGATAAACAAAACTACATTCCTTAATGGATTTATTAAAGAAGAGTTGTATATGATGCAACCAGAAGGTTTTGTCAATCCTAAAGGTGCTAACAAAATATGCAAGCTCCACCGATCCATCTATGGACTGGTGCAAGCATCTCGGAGTTGGAATATACACTTTGATAAGTTTATCAAAGAATATAGTGTTATACAGACTTGCGGTGAAGCCTGTATTTACAAGAAAGTGAGTGGGAGCACTACAGCATTTCTGATAAGTATATGTGAATGACATATTGTTGATCGGAAATAATGTAGAATTATTCTGCAAAGCATAAAGGAGTGTTTGAAAGAAGTTTTTCAAAGATAGACCTCGGTGAAGCTGCTTACATATTGAGCATCAAGATCTATAGAGATAGATCAAAACGCTTGATAAGTTTTTTCAATGAGTACATACCTTAACAAGATTTTGAAGTAGTTCAAAATAGAACAGTCAAAGAAAGAGTTCTTGCCTGTGTTACAAGGTGTGAAATTGAGTAAGACTCAAAGCCCGACCACGGCAGAAGATAGAAAGAGAATGAAAGTCATTCCCTATGCCTTGGCCATAGGTTCTATAAAGTATGCCATGCTGTGTACCAGATCTATTGTATACCCTACACTGAATTTGGCAAGGGAGTACAATAGTGATCTAGGAGTAGATCATTGGACAGCGGTCAAAATTATCCTTAGTGGAATAAGGATATGTTTCTCGATTATGGAAGTGACAAAAGGTTCGTCGTAAAGGGTTACGTCGATGCAAGTTTTGACACTAAATCTAGATGACTCTAAGTCTCGGTCTAGATACATATTGAAAGTGGGAGCAATTAGCTAGAGTAGCTCCGTGCAGAGCATTGTAGACATAGAAATTTGCAAAATACTTACGGATCTGGATGTGACAAACCCATTGACTAAAATTATCTCACAATCAAAACATGATCACACCTTAATACTCTTTGGGTGTTAATCACATAGCGATGTGAACTAGATTATTGACTCTAGTAAACCCTTTGAGTGTTGGTCACATAGAGATGTGAACTATGGGTGTTAATCACATGGTGATGTGAATTATTGATGTTAAATCACATGGCGATGTGAACTAGATTATTGACTCTAGTGCAAGTGGGAGACTGAAGGAAATATGCCCTAGAGGCAATAATAAAGTATTATATATTTCCTTATATCACGATAAATGTTTATTATTCATGCTAGAATTGTATTAACCGGAAACATAATACATGTGTGAATACATAGACAAACAGAGTGTCACTAGTATGCCTCTACTTGACTAGCTCGTTAATCAAAGATGGTTATGTTTCCTAGCCATAGACATGAGTTGTCATTTGATTAACGGGATCACCTCATTAGGAGAATGACGTGATTGACTTGACCCATTCCGTTAGCTTAGCACCCAATCGTTTAGTATGTTGCTATTGCTTTCTTCATGACTTATACATGTTCCTATGACTATGAGATTATGCAACTCCCGTTTACCGGAGGAACACTTTGTGTGCTACCAAACGTCACAACGTAAATGGGTGATTATAAAGGTGCTCTACAGGTGTCTCCAAAGGTACTTGTTGGGTTGGCGTATTTCGAGATTAGGATTTGTCACTCCAATTGTCGGAGAGGTATCTCTGGGCCCACTCGGTAATGCACATCACTATAAGCCTTGCAAGCATTGTGACTAATGAGTTAGTTGCGGGATGATGTGTTACGGAACGAGTAAAGAGACTTGCCGGTAACGAGATTGAAGTAGGTATCGAGATACCGACGATCAAATCTCGGGCAAGTAACATACCGGTGACAAAGGGAACAACGTATGTTGTTATGCGGTCTGACCGATAAAGATCTTCGTAGAATATGTGGGAGCCAATATGGGCATCCAGGTCCCGCTATTGGTTATTGACCGGAGACGTGTCTCGGTCATGTCTACATAGTTCTCGAACCCGTAGGGTCCGCACGCTTAACGTTACGATGACAGTTTTATTGAGTTTTGATGTACCGAAGGAGTTCGGAGTCCCGGATGAGATCGGGGATATGACGAGGAGTCTCGAAATGGTCGAGACGTAAAAATCGATATATTGGACGACTATATTCGGACTTCGGAAAGGTTCCGAGTGATTCGGGTATTTTTCGGAGTACCGGAGAGTTACGGGAATTCGTATTGGGCCTTAATGGGCCATACGGGAAAGGAGAGAAATGCCTCAAAAGGTGGCCGCACCCCTCCCCATGGTCTGGTCCGAATTGGACTAGGGAAGGGGGGCGCACCCTTCCTTCTTTCTCCTTCCCCCTTCCCTTCTCCTACTCCCACAAGGAAAGGAGGAGTCCTACTCCCGGTGGGAGTAGGACTCCCCCCTATGGCGCGCCTCTCCCCTTGGCCGGCTGCCTCCCCCTTGCTCCTTTATATACGGGGGCAGGGGGGCACCCCAGAGACACAACAATTGATCCTTGAGATCTCTTAGCCGTGTGCGGTGCCCCCCTCCACCATATTACACCTTGAT
The DNA here is from genome assembly GCF_018294505.1 of Triticum aestivum. Taxonomy (NCBI): domain Eukaryota; kingdom Viridiplantae; phylum Streptophyta; class Magnoliopsida; order Poales; family Poaceae; genus Triticum; species Triticum aestivum. Next base: position 429,292,987 of record NC_057808.1, on the reverse strand, counting down.
AATACCGTTGCGGAGCTTAGGCGAAGCCCTGCGTCGGTGGAACATCATCATCGTCACCACGCCGTCGTGCTGACGAAACTCTCCCTCAACACTCGGCTGGATCGGAGTTCGAGGGACGTCATCGAGCTGAACGTGTGTAGAACTCGGAGGTGCCGTACGTTCGGTACTTGATCGGTCGGATCGTGAAGACGTACGACTACATCAACCGCGTTGTGATAACGCTTCCGCTGTCGGTCTACGAGGGTACGTGGACAACACTCTCCCCTCTCATTGCTATGCATCACCATGATCTTGCGTGTGCGTAGGAATTTTTTTGAAATTACTACGTTCCCCAACACCATTAGCATAAGAAGCCAAGGTTTTATCATCATTAAATTTGCATGAAAAGGGAAGGTGTGGAGCCTTCATCCTAGAGCAACAAGTATTATCATATTTCAAACATAGTTGTCGAGCATACCAACGCAACATATAAATTGGATCCCATAATAGTTTCCTTTTTGTTAAGCGATAATCCCTAAAATATTCACATTGATCCAATGTTACTCCCATTATATAGTTGAATGGGGTTTTCTCAGGATTATCAAAGTAGTGCATAATATCTTTCACATAACAAGCATCGAGGGTTTTAGGAGGTTCCCCATCTCCATGATTAACAAGTACACCTAATTTTATTGGTATTTCGTGTTCCATATCCATAACTAAAGATAGAGAACAACTTAGAACAACAAATAAAATCTACTTAGTGATAAAGCAAACAAGCACGCACGAGAATATTCACCCCACGATATTGCTCCCCGGCAGCGGCGCCAGAAAAAGGTCTTGATAACCCACAAGTATAGGGGATCAATTGTAGCCTCTTTCGATAAGTAAGAGTGTCGAACCCAACGAGAAGCTAAAGGTAGAACAAATATTCCCTCAAATTCTATCGACCACCGATACAACTCTACGCACGCTTTATGTTCACTTTACCAAGAACAAGTATGAAACTAGAAATACTTTGTAGGTGTTGTCGGATGAGTTTGAAAGATTATAAAGAGCATGTAAATAAAAACTAGGGGTTGTTTAGATAAAGACACAACTAAGTTAGTTTTAGTAGAGAGCTTTTTGTCACGAGAAAGTTATTTTTCCCTAGGCAATCGATAACTAGACTGGTAATCATTATTGCAATTTTATATGAGGGAGAGGCATAAGCTAACATATTTTCTCTTCTTGGATCATATGCACTTATGATTGGAACTCTAGCAAGCATCCGCAACTACTAAGGATCATTAAGGTGAAACCCAACCATAGCATTAAAGTATCAAGTCCTCTTTATTCCCATACGCAAACAACCTACTTACTCGGGTCTGTGCTTCTGTCACTCACGCCACCCACCATAAGAAAATCATGAACATATTGCAAACCCTACAGCGGGCATCCCTCACGCTTGCGCGACACGGAGAGCACCATAGGACAGCACCAATAATAAAACATGCAACTCAAACCAATCACGATCATCAATCAGCCCATAGGACAAAACAGATCTAGTCAAACATCATAGGATAGCCATACATCATTGGGAAATAATATATAGCGTTGAGCACCATGTTTAAGTAGAGATTACAACGGGTAAAAGAGGGGTTACACCGCTGCATAGAGGGGGGAGAGTTGGTGATGACGGCGGTGAAGTTTTTGGTGTAGATCGTTATCGCGATAATGGCCCCGGCGACGTTCCGGCACCACCGGGAGAGAGGGCGAGAGAGCCCCCCTACTTCTTGTTCTTCCTTGACCTTCCCCCTAGATGGGAGAAGGGTTTCCCCTCTGTTCCATGGCCGCCTTGGCGGCGGATGGGCAAGAGCCCCTCCGAGATTGGATCTCTCTCTCTGTTTCCTTTTGTTTCTGCGCTCCCTGTTTCTGGCCTTTCATCGTTTCTTAAATTCCCGGAGATCCGGTAACTCCGATTGGGCTGAAATTTTAACTTTTTATCCGAATATTAGCTTTCTTGCGGCGAAAGAAGGTCACCAACCGCCTTACGGAGTGGCCACAAGGGCCCAGGACACGCCCTACCCCCTGGGGCGCGTCCCTCACCCTTGTGGGCCCCTCGGGCATCGTCTCGCGTTGATTCCACTTCCCAAAATCCACATATATTCCAAAAAATCTCCATAAGTTTCTATCCCGTTTGGACTCCGCTTGATATGGATTTTCTGCGAAACAAAAAACATGCGACAAACAGGAACTGGCACTGGGCACTGGCTCAATATGTTAGTCCAAGAAAATCATATAAATTGTAGCCAAAAGTATGTAAAAGTTGTAGAATATTGGCATGGAACAATCAAAAATTATAGATACGACGGAGATGTATCACCCTCCCCCTCTCGAAACTATCTGCTCCCTCGCAATATCGAAAATATCTACCCGCGTCCGCGTAGATGGTTTTTCTGTTTGATAGCACACGATTAGTATGTCTGGACCGTGTGCGATGTCTGTTACTCCCGCTCTGCTTCAATCAGTATATCCAAATTTTCAGTAGCCCCGGCATTTTACTCCCGCCTCCATCCCTCGCAATCTCAAAAATATCTGCTTGACTGGAGTCTTTTTCTGTTACATAGCACACGATCATTATGTTTTAACCGTGTGTGATGTTCGTTACTCCCGCCCCACTCTGCTTCAATCCCTTGATCCAAATTTTCGGTAGCCCCGCCATTTACTCCCGCCTAGTAAAATTTTCAATACCCGCGGCATTTCCTCAAACACCACCTTGGACCCCCTCCACACACACACACCCCCAATCCCCCACTCACACACATACACACCACCCCTCCCTCACTCCAAACCTAGCTAGGCCGTCGCCGCGTGATACGTCTCCGTCGTATCTATAATTTTTGATTGTTCCATGCCCATATGATACAACTTTCATATACTTTTGGCAACTTTTTATACTATTTTTGGGACTAACATATTGATCCAGTGCCCAGTGCCAGTTCCTGTTTGTTGCATGTTTTTTGTTTCACAGAAAATCCATATCAAACGGAGTCCAAACGGGATAAAAACTGACGGAGATTTTTTTGGAATATATGTGATTTTGGGAAGAAGAATCAACGCGAGACGATGTCCGAGGGGGCCACGAGGCAGGGGGGCGCGCCCCTGACCCTCGTTGCCACCCCGTAAGGCGGTTGGTGCCCTTCTTTCGCCGCAAGAAAGCCAATATCCGGATAAAAATCGTGTCCAAATTTCAACCCAATCAGAGTTACGGATCTCCGGGAATATAAGAAACGGTGAAAGGCCAGAATCGGGAACGCACAAACAGAAAGAAACATAGAGAGACAGAGAGACATATCCAATCTCGGAGGGGCTCTCGCCCCTCCGCCGCTATGGAAGCCATGGACCAGAGGGGAAACCCTTCTCCCATCTAGGGGGAAGGTCAAGGAAGACGAAGAGGAAGGGGGGCTCTCTCCCCCTCTCTCCCAGTGGCGCCGGAACATCGCGGGGGCCATCATCATCACCGCGATCTACACCAACACCTCTGTCATCTTCACCAACTTCCTCCATCTATCTACAGTGGTGCACTCTCCCGCAACCCGCTGTACCCTCTACTTGAACATGGTGCTTTATGCTTCATATTATTATCCAATGATGTGTTGCCATCCTATGATGTTTGAGTTGATTTTCGGTGTCCTATCGGTAATTGGTGAATTGCTATGATTGGTTTAATTTGCTTGTGGTTATGTTGCTATCCTTTGGTGCCCATCATATGGGTGCGTGCGTGGATCACACCATAGGGTTAGTTGTATGTTGATAGGACTATGTATTGGAGGGCAAGAGTGACAGAAGCTTCAACCTAGCATAGAAATTGATGTATACGGGATTGAAGGGGGACCAATATATCTTAATGCTATGGTTGGGTTTCTACCTTAATGAACGTTAGTAGTTGTGGATGCTTGCTAATAGTTCCAATCATAAGTGCATAGAATTCCAAGTCAGGGATGACATGCTAGCAGTGGCCTCTCCCACATAAAACTTGCTATCGGTCTAGTAAAGTAGTCAATTGCTTAGGGACAATTTCACAACTCCTACCACCACTTTTCCACACTCGCTGTACTAACTTTATTGCTTCTTTACCTAAACAGCCCCTAGTTTTTATTTACGTGCTCTTTATTATCTTGCAAACCTATCCAACAACACCTACAAAGTACTTCTAGTTTCATACTTGTTCTAGGTAAAGCGAACGTCAAGCGTGCGTAGAGTTGTATCGGTGGTCGATAGAACTTGAGGGAATATTTGTTCTACCTTTAGTTTCTCGTTGGGTTCGACACTCTTACTTATCGAAAGAGGCTACAATTGATCCCCTATACTTGTGGGCTATCACCGCGTAGCCTCCATATTCAACCTCTGACGGTGTTCCTGTGCAGTTTACCCACCGATATACATACCCTCGCCGCCCTGAGTTTCTTAGATGAAGCCTGCGAAATGCCCCCTTTCCCAGAGATACCCATCCACACCCCTCCCCCACTCCAGAGCGTCGCAGCCTAAGCCCGGCTACGCTTCTCGGGGAGCTCGAGGAGCGAATGGCCCAAAAGAGCTTTACTGTGGCCTCTTCGCCCGACGTCGGCGAGGTGGCCGCCGAGGAAGTTGACGACGATGACTGGACCTGGATTGAGCCTTTCAATCAGCGGGCTAGACTATACTGGCATGTCACGGACACCGGCTACGACATCGAGGTCGTCGACACCGACGGCTTGATGCAGGTTATGTCACAGGTTAAGTTGCCCACCCCCAACCCTTTGAAGGAAATATGCCCTAGAGGCAATAATAAAGTTATTATTTATTTCCTCATATCATGATAAATGTTTATTATTCATGCTAGAATTGTATTAACCGGAAACATAATACATGTGTGAATACATAGACAAACATAGTGTCACTAGTATGCCTCTACTTGACTAGCTCGTTAATCGAAGATGGTTAAATTTCCTAGCCATGGACATGAGTTGTCATTTGATTAACGAGATCACATCATTAGGAGAATGATGTGATTGACTTGACCCATTCCGTTAGCTTAGCACTTGATCGTTTAGTATGTTGCTATTGCTTTCTTCATGACTTATACATGTTCCTATGACTATGAGATTATGCAACTCCCGTTTACCGGAGGAACACTTTGTGTGCTACCAAACGTCACAACGTAACTGGGTGATTATAAAGGTGCTCTACAGGTGTCTCCGAAGGTACTTGTTGGGTTGGCGTATTTCGAGATTAGGATTTGCCACTCCGATTATCGAAGAGGTATCTCTAGGCCCTCTCAGTAATGCACATCACTATAAGCCTTGCAAGCATTGTGACTAATGAGTTAGTTGCGAGACGATGTATTACGGAACGAGTAAAGAGACTTGCCGGTAACGAGATTGAACTAGGTATTGAGATACCGACGATCGAATCTCGGGCAAGTAACATACTGATGACAAAGGGAACAACGTATGTTGTTATGCGGTTTGACCGATAAAGATCTTCGTAGAATATGTAGGAGCCAATATGAGCATCTAGGTTCCGCTATTGGTTATTGACCGGAGACGTGTCTCGGTCATGTCTACATAGTTCTCGAACCCGTAGGGTCCGCACGCTTAAAGTTAGATGGCGATCGGTATTACGAGTTTTGTGTTTTGATGTACCGAAGGTAGTTCAGAGTCCCGGATATGATCACGGACATGACGAGGAGTCTCGAAATGGTCGAGACATAAAGATTGATATATTGGAAGCCTATATTTGGATATCGGAAGTGTTCCGGGTAAAATCAGGATTTTACCGGAGTACCGGGGGTTACCGGAACCCCCCGGGGAAGTAATGGGCCTATTGGGCCTTAGTGGAGAAGAGAGAGGACAGCCAGGAGGTGGCGCGCGGCCCCCCTTGCCCCAGTCCGAATTGGACAAGGGAAGGGGGCGGCGGCCCCCCTCTCCTTCCTTCTCTCCACCTCCTCCTCCCCCCTTCTCCTACTCCTACTAGGAAAGGAGGAGTCCTACTCCCGGTGGGAGTAGGACTCCCCCCTTGGCGCGCCCTCCCTGGCCAGCAGCCTCTCCCCCTTGCTCCTTTATATATAGAGGCAGGGGGCACCTCTAGACACAACAATTGATCTCTTGATCTCTTAGCCGTGTGCGGTGCCCCCTGCACCATATTCCACCTCGATAATATCGTAGCAGTGCTTAGGCGAGGCCCTGCATCGGTAACATCATCATCATCGTCACCACGCCGTCGTGCTGACGGAACTCTCCCTCAAAGCTCGGCTGGATCGGAGTTCGAGGGACGTCATCGAGCTGAACGTGTGCTGAACTCGGAGGTGCCGCACGTTCGGTACTCGGATCGGTCGGATCGTGAAGACGTACGACTACATCAACCGCGTTGTGCTAACGCTTCCGCTTTCGGTCTACGAGGGTACATGGACACACTCTTCCCTCTCGTTGCTATGCATCACCATGATCCTGTGTGCGCGTAGGATTTTTTTTGAAATTACTACGTTCCCCAACAGTGGCATCCGAGCCTGGTTTCATGCGTAGATGTTTATGCACGAGTAGAACACAAGTGAGTTGTGGGCGATACAAGTCATACTGCTTACCAGCATGTCATACTGCTTACCAGCATGTCATACTTTGGTTCGGCGGTATTTTTGGTTGAAGCGGCATTACGCGTACGCTTACGCGAGACTGGTTCTACCGACGTGCTTTGCACACAGGTGGCTGGCGGGTGTCAGTTTCTCCAACTTTAGTTGAACCGAGTGTGGCTACGCCCGGTCCTTGAGAAGGTTAAAACAACACTAACTTGACGAACTATCGTTGTGGTTTTGATCCGTAGGTAAGAACGGTTCTTGCTCAGCCCGTAGCAGCCACATAAAACTTGAAACAACAAACTAGAGGACGTCTAACTTGTTTTTGCAGGGCATGTTGTGATGTGATATGGTCAAGGCATGATGCTATATTTTATTGTATGAGATGATCATGTTTTGTGACCGAGTTGTCGGCAACTGGCAGGAGCCATATGGTTGTCGCTTTATTGTATGCAATGCAATCGCCCTGTAATGCTTTACTTTATCACTAAGCGGTAGCGATAGTCGTAGAAGCAATAGTTGGCGAGACGACAACGATGCTACGATGGAGATCAAGGTGTCGCGCCGGTGACGATGGTGATCATGACGGTGCTTCGGAGATGGAGATCACAAGCACAAGATGATGATGACCATATCATATCACTTATATTGATTGCATGTGATGTTTATCCTTTATGCATCTTATTTTGCTTTGATTGACGGTAGCATTACAAGATGATCTCTCACTAAATTTCAAGATAAAAGTGATCTCCTTGAGTATGCACCGTTGCCAAAGTTGGTCGTGCCGAGACACCACGTGATGATCGGGTGTGATAAGCTCTACGTCCATCTACAACGGGTGCAAGCCAGTTTTGCACACGCAGAATACTCAGGTTAAACTTGACGAGCCTAGCATATGCAGATATGGCCTCGGAACACTGAGACCGAAAGGTCGAACGTGAATCATATAGTAGATATGATCAACATAGTGTTGTTCACCATTGAAAACTACTCCATCTCACGTGATGATCGGACATGGTTTAGTTGATTTGGATCACATGATCACTTAGATGATTAGAGGGATGTCTATCTAAGTGGGAGTTCTTAAGTACTATGATTAATTGAACTTAAATTTATCATGAACTTAGTACATGATAGTATTTTGCTTGTCTATGTTGATTGTAGATAGATGACCCGTGCTGTTGTTCTGTTGAATTTTAATGCGTTCCTTGAGAAAGCAAAGTTGAAAGATGATGGTAGCAATTACACGGATTGGGTCCGTAACTTGAGGATTATCCTCATTGCTGCACAGAAGAATTACGTCCTGGAAGCACCGCTGGGTGCCAGGCCTGCTGCAGATGCAACTGACGACGTTAAGAACGTCTGGCAGAGCAAAGCTGATGACTACTCGATAGTTCAGTGTGCCATGCTTTATGACTTAGAATCGGGGCTTCAACGACGTTTTGAACGTCATGGAGCATATGAGATATTCCAGGAGTTGAAGTTAATATTTCAAGAAAATACCCGGATTGATAGATATGAAGTCTCCAATAAGTTCTACAGCCGCAAGATGGAGGAGAATAGTTCTGTCAGTGAACATATACTCAAAATGTCTAGGTATAACAATCACTTGATTCAACTGGGAGTTAATCTTCCGGATGATAGTGTCATTGACAGAATTCTTCAATCACTGCCACCAAGCTACAAGAGCTTCGTGATGAACTATAATATGCAAGGGATGGATAAGACAATTCCCGAGCTCTTCGCAATGCTAAAGGCTGCGGAGGTAGAAATCAAAAAGGAGCATCAAGTGTTGATGGTCAACAAGACCACCAGTTTCAAGAAAATGGGCAAAGGGAAGAAGAAGGGGAACTTCAAGAAGAACAGCAAACAAGTTGCTGCTCAAGAGAAGAAACCCAAGTCTGGACCTAAGCCTGAGACTGAGTGCTTCCACTGCAAGCAAACTGGACACTGGAAGCGGAACTGCCCCAAGTATTTGGCGGATAAGAAGGATGGCAAGGTGAACAAAGGTATATGTGATATACATGTTATTGATGTGTACCTTACTAGAGCTCGCAGTAGCACCTGGGTATTTGATACTGGTTCTGTTGCTAATATTTGCAACTCGAAACAGGGACAACGGATTAAGCGAAGACTGGCTAAGGATGAGGTGACGATGCACGTGGGAAATGGTTCCAAAGTCGATGTGATCGCCATCGGCATGCTACCTCTACATCTACCTTCGGGATTAGTTTTAGACCTGAATAATTGTTCCAGCGTTGAGCATGAACATTATTTTGGATCTTGTTTGATGCGAGACGGTTATTCATTTAAATCTGAGAATAATGGTTGTTCTATTTATATGAGTAATATCTTTTATGGTCATGCACCCTTAAAGAGTGGTCTATTTTTGTTGAATCTCGAAAGTAGTGATACACATATTCGTAATGTTGAAGCCAAAAGATGCAGAGTTGATAACGATAGTGCAACTTATTTGTGGCACTGCCGTTTGGGTCATATTGGTGTAAAGTGCATGAAGAAACTCCATATTGATGGACTTTTGGAATCACTTGGTACTTGCGAACCATGCCTCATGGGCAAGATGACTAAAACGCCGTTCTCCGGAACTATGGAGCGAGCAACTGATTTGTTGGAGATCATACATATTGATATACGTGGTCCAATGAATGTTGAGGCTCGCGGCGGGTATCGTTATTTTCTCACCTTCACAGATGATTTGAGCAGATATGGGTATATCTAATTAATGAAACATAAGTCTGAAACATTTGAAAAGTTCAAAGAATTTCAGATTGAAGTCGAAAATCATCGTAACAAGAAAATAAAGTTGCTACGATCTGATCGTGGAGGAGAATATTTGAGTTACGAGTTTGGTCTACATTTGAAACAATGTGGAATAGTTTCGCAACTCATGCCACCCGGAACACCACTGCGTAATGGTGTGTCCGAACGTCGTAATCGTACTTTACTAGATATGGTGCGATCTATGATGTCTCTTACTGATTTACCGCTATCGTTTTGGGGTTATGCTTTAGAGACAGCTGCATTCACGTTAAATAGGGCACCATCGAAATCCGTTGAGACAACGCCTTATGAACTGTGGTTTGGGAAGAAACCAAAGTTGTCGTTTCTTAAAGTTTGGGGCTGCGATGCTTATGTGAAAAAGCTTCAACCTGATAAGCTCGAACCCAAATTGGAGAAATGTGTCTTCATAGGATACCCAAAGGAAACTTTTGGGTACACCTTCTATCACTGATCCGAAGGCAAGACATTCGTTGCCAAGAATGGATCCTTTCTAGAGAAGGAGTTTCTCTCGAAAGAAGTGAGTGGGAGGAAAGTAGAACTTGATGAGGTAACAATACCTGCTCCCTTATTGGAAAGTAGTTCATCCCAGAAACCGGTTCCTATGACACCTACACCAATTAGTGAGGAAGCTAATGATATCGACCATGAAACTTCAGATCAAGTTACTACTGAACCTCGTAGGTCAACCAGAGTAAGATCCGCACCAAAGTGGTACGGTAATCATATTCTGGAGGTCATGTTACTTGACCAAGGAGAACCTACGAACTATGAAGAAGCGATGGTGAGCCCAGATTCCGCAAAATGGCTTGAGGCCATGAAATCTGAGATGGGATCCATGTATGAGAACAAAGTGTGGACTTTGGTTGACTTGCCCGATGATCGGCAAGCCATTGAGAATAAACGGATCTTCAAGAAGAAGACTGACGCTGAGATTTATTGCAAAAAGGTTTTCGACAAGTTCAAGGGATTGACTACGATGAGACTTTCTCACCCGTAGCGATGATTAAGTCTGTCCAAATCATGTTAGCAATTGCTGCATTTTATGATTATGAAATTTGGCAAATGGATGTCAAAACTGCATTCCTGAATGGATTTCTGGAAGAAGAGTTGTATATGATGCAACCAGAAGGTTTTGTCGATCCAAAGGGAGCTAACAAAGTGTGCAAGCTCCAGCGATCCATTTATGGACTGGTGCAAGCCTCTCGGAGTTGGAATAAACGTTTTGATAGTGTGATCAAAGCATATGGTTTTATACAGACTTTTGGAGAAGCCTGTATTTACAAGAAAGTGAGTGGGAGCTCTGTAGCATTTCTGATATTATATGTGGATGACATATTGTTGATTGGAAATGATATAGAATTTCTGGATAGCATAAAAGGATACTTGAATAAAAGTTTTTCAATGAAAGACCTCGGTGAAGCTGCTTACATATTAGGCATCAAGATCTATAGAGATAGATCAAGACGCTTGATAGGACTTTCACAAAGCACATACCTTGACAAAGTTTTGAAAAAGTTCAAAATGGATCAAGCAAAGAAAGGGTTCTTGCCTGTGTTACAAGGTGTGAAGTTGAGTCAGACTCAATGCCCGACCACTGCAGAAGATAGAGAGAAAATGAAAGATGTTCCCTATGCTTCAGCCATAGGATCTATCATGTATGCAATGCTGTGTACCAGACCTGATGTGTGTCTTGCTATTAGCCTAGCAGGGAGGTACCAAAGTAATCCAGGAGAGGATCACTGGACAGCGGTCAAGAACATCCTGAAATACCTGAAAAGGACTAAGGTTATGTTTCTCGTTTATGGAGGTGACAAAGAGCTAGTCGTAAATGGTTACGTCGATGCAAGCTTTGACACTGATCCGGACGATTCTAAATCGCAAAACGGATACGTGTTTACATTGAACGGTGGAGCTGTCAGTTGGTGTAGTTCTAAACAAAGTGTCGTGGCGGGATCTACGTGTGAAGCGGAGTACATAGCTGCTTCGGAAGCAGCAAATGAAGGAGTCTGGATGAAGGAGTTCATATCCGATCTAGGTGTCATACCTAGTGCATCGGGTCCAATGAAAATCTTTTGTGACAATACTGGTGCAATTGCCTTGGCAAAGGAATCCAGATTTCACAAGAGAACCAAGCACATCAAGAAACGCTTCAATTCCATCCGGGACCAAGTCCAGGTGGGAGACATAGAGATTTGCAAGATACATACGGATCTGAATGTTGCAGACCCGTTGACTAAGCCTCTTCCACGAGCAAAACATGATTAGCAACAAAACTCCATGGGTGTTAGAATCATTACTGTGCAATCTTGATTATTGACTCTAGTGCAAGTGGGGACTGAAGGAAATATGCCCTAGAGGCCATAATAAAGTTATTATTTATTTCCTCATATCATGATAAATGTTTATTATTCATGCTAGAATTGTATTATCTGGAAACATAATTGATACGTCTCCGTCGTATCTACTTTTCCAAACACTTTTGCCCTTGTTTTGGACTCTAACTTGCATGATTTGAATGGAACTAACCCGGACTGACGCTGTTTTTAGCAGACTTTCCATGGTGTTATATATGTGCAGAAACAAAAGTTCTCGGAATGACCTGAAACTCCACGGAACGTCTATTTGGAAATAATAAAAAAATCCTTGCAAAAGATGAAGACCAGGGGGCCCACACCCTATCCGCGAGGGTGGGGGGCGGCCCCCCTAGGGCGCGCCCCCTACCTCGTGGGCCCCCTGGAGCTCCTCCGACCTCAACTCCAACTCTATATATTTGCTTTCGGGGAGAAAAAAATCAGAGAGAAGAATTCATCACGTTTTACGATACGGAGCCGTCGCCAAGCCCTAAAACCTCTCGGGAGGGCTGATCTGGAGTCCGTTCGGGGCTCCGAAGAGGGGGATCCGTCGCCATCGTCATCATCAACCATCCTCCATCACCAATTTCATGATGCTCACCGCCGTGCGTGAGTAATTCCATCGTAGGCTTGCTGGACGGTGATGGGTTGGATGAGATCTATCATGTAATCGAGTTAGTTTTGTTAGGGTTTGATCCCTAGTATCCACTATGTTCTGAGATTGATGTTGCTATGACTTTGCTATGCTTAATGCTTGTCACTAGGGCCCGAGTGCCATGATTTCAGATCTGAACCTATTATGTTTTCATGAATATATGTGAGTTCTTGATCCTATCTTGCAAGTCTATAGTCACCTACTATGTGTTATGATCCGGCAACCCCGAAGTGACAATAATCGGGACCACTCCCGGTGATGACCATAGTTTGAGGAGTTAATGTATTCACTATGTGCTAATGCTTTGTTCCGGTTCTCTATTAAAAGGAGGCCTAATATCCCTTAGTTTCCATTAGGACCCCGCTGCCACGGGAGGGTAGGACAAAAGATGTCATGCAAGTTCTTTTCCATAAGCACGTATGACTATATTCGGAATACATGCCTACATTACATTGATGAATTGGAGCTAGTTCTGTGCCACCCTATGTTATGATTGTTACATGATGAGCCGCATCCGGCATAATTCTCCATCGCCGATCCAATGCCTACGAGCTTTTCACATATTGTTCTTCGCTTATTTACTTTTCCGTTGCTACTGTTACAATCACTACAAAACACCAAAAATATTACTTTTGCTACTGTTACCTTTGTTACCGTTACCACTACTATCATATTACTTTGCTACTAAATACTTTGCTGCAGATACTAAGTTATCCAGGTGTGGTTGAATTGACAACTCAACTATTAATACTTGAGAATATTCTTTGGCTCCCCTTGTGTCGAATCAATAAATTTGGGTTGAATACTCTACCCTCGAAAACTGTTGCGATCCCCTATACTTGTGGGTTATCAAGACTATTTTCTGGCGCCGTTGCCGGGGAGCATAGCTCTATTCTTTGAGTCACTTGGGATTTATATCTGTTGGTCACTATGAAGAACTTGAAAGACGCTAAGACAACAATTTATCCCTCAACTACGAGGGGAGGTAAGGAACTGCCATCTAGCTCTGCACTTGATTCACCTTCTGTTTTGAGTAAGCTTGCGACACCTAAACCTGCTTCTGCTATTCGTTCTGATATGTCGCATGTTATTGGTGATGCCACTTCTGCTATGCATGATACTTATGATGAAACTACTTCTATGCTTGATACTACTGTGCCCCTTAGTGAATTTCTTGATGAACAAATTGCTAGGGCTAGAGAGAAAGAAATTATTGAAACTGATTATATTGATGAAAGTGATGATGAAGACTTGCCTGTTATTCCTGAGGGTTATGTTTTTGATAAAGAAGCTTCTTTAGCTATTTTAGCTTGCAAAGATAGATATGAGCTCAAGAGGTTATTAGCTAAATGGAATCAACAATCTCTTAATGATAGAATGAAACCTGACCCTGCTTTTGCTACTTCACCTATCTATGTTACCGATAAGGATTATGAATTCTCTATTGATCCTGATATAATTACTTTGGTTGAAACTGATCCTTTTCATGGCTATGAATCTGAAACTGTTGTGGCACATCTTACTAAATTAAATGATATAGCCACCCTGTTCACTAATGATGAGAAATCTCGCTACCTTTATATCCTTAAAATATTTTCGTTCTCATTAAAGGGTGATGCTAAGATATGGTTTAATTCTCTTGATCCTGGTTGTGTGCGTAGTCCCCAGGATATGATTTATTACTTCTCTGCTAAATATTTCCCTGCTCATAAGAAACAAGCTGCTTTGAGGGAAATATACAATTTTGTGCAAATTGAAGAAGAGAGTCTCCCACAAGCTTGGGGGAGGCTTCTCAAGTTACTTAATGCTTTGCCTGATCATCCTCTTAAGAAAAATGAAATACTTGATATTTTTTATAATGGACTAACCAATGCTTCCAGAGATTACCTGGATAGTTGTGCTGGTTCTGTTTTCAAGGAAAGAACACCAGATGAAGCTGAAATTCTATTGAATAATATGTTGACAAATGAAAATAATTGGGCACTTCCTGAGCCAGCTCCTGAGCCAACTCCTGAGCCTATTCCTAAACCAACTCCGAAGAAGAGAGGTGTTCTATTTCTCAGTCCTGAAGATATGCAAGAGGCAAAGAAATCTATGAAAGAAAAAGGTATTAAAGCTGAAGATGTTAAGAATTTACCTCCTATTGAAGAAATACATGGTCTTAATCTACCGCCTGTTGGAGAAATATATGATCCTAATCCATTACCTATTGAAGAACCTCATGGTCTTGATAACCCAACACAGGTAGTAAAGGTAAATTCTCTCTATAGATTTGATGAAGGTGATATTCCTCACTATAAGTCTGCTAGACAATGCTTAGAAGAGTTTGATAATTTTATTGTCAAACAAGAAAACTTCAATGCTTATTTTGGTAGACAATTGAAATATAATTCCGATACGCTTGAACACTTGGGTAATTACATGGCTAATGTTAGAGGTGAACTTAAACTCATTAGTAAACATGCTTCTATGGTTACCACTCAAGTAGAACAAGTACTTAAAGCTCAAAATGATTTTCTCAATGAAATGAATAGTAAGAAAAATGATTATGCTGTTAGAGTGGCTACTAGAACTGGTAGAATGACTCAGGAACCTTTGTATCCTGAAGGCCACCCTAAGAGAATTGAGCAAGATTCTCAGAGAAATAATATTGATACACCTAGTCCTTCTAAAAAGAAGAAAAAGAAAAATGATAGGACTTTGCATGCTTCTAGTGAACCTATTGCTGAACCACGTGAGAATCCAAATGATATATCTATTTCTGATGCTGAAACACAATCTGGTAATGAACATGAACCTAATGAAAATGCCAATGATGATATTCATGATGATGCTCAACCTAGTAATGATAATGATGTAGAAATTGAACCTGCTGTTGATCTTGATAACCCACAATCAAAGAATCAACATTATGATAAGAGAGACTTTGTTGCTAGGAAACATGGTAAAGAAAGAGAACCATGGGTTCAGAAACCCATGCCTTTTCCTCCCAAACCATCCAAGAAAAAGGATGATGAGGATTTTGAGCGCTTTGCCGAAATGATTAGACCTATCTTTTTGCGTATGCGATTAACTGATATGCTCAAAATGAATCCTTATGCTAAGTATATGAAAGAAATTGTTACAAATAAAAGAAAGATACCGGAAGCTGAAATTTCCACCATGCTTGCTAACTATACTTTTAAGGGTGGAATACCAAAGAAACTTGGAGATCCAGGAGTACCTACTATACCATGCTCCATTAAAAGAAATTATGTTAAAACTGCTTTATGTGATCTTGGAGCTGGTGTTAGTGTTATGCCTCTCTCTTTATATCGTAGACTTGATTTGAATAAGTTGACACCTACTGAAATATCTTTGCAAATGGCTGATAAATCAACTGCTATACCTGTCGGTATTTGTGAGGATGTGCCTGTTGTGGTTGCAAACGTTACTATTTTAACGGACTTTGTTATCCTTGATATTCCCGAGGACGATAGTATGTCTATTATTCTTGGAAGACCCTTTTTGAATACTGCAGGGGCTGTTATTGATTGCAACAAAGGCAATGTCACTTTTCATGTTAATGGTAATGAGCATACGATACACTTTCCAAGGAAACAACCTCAAGTTCATAGTATAAATTCTATTGGAAAAAATCCATCCATTATATTTGGAGGTTTTGAATTTCTTCTTCCTACTGTCAAGAAGAAATATTATATTCTTATTATTGGGGATGTGCATATCCCCGTTGAGGTAACATAGTGTTATTCGAAATTTCTCCGGTTCCATGTTATTCGGAATGAGTTTGTTAACAAGACTTGATCAACCTTGTTAGTGGATTCTTTTTGATGAGCATGAGATGGATGAAACTAGAAGGCACAACCTTCTGTACCCTCTTTCTACTTTCTGTTATTTAGTTGAAATAAAGTAAAAATAGTATTTGTCTGTCTGTTTTCTGATTTATCTGTGCAATATAAAAATGCCCCGAAAATAAAAGTTCTCCAAATGCCCTGAAAATGGAATATGATTTTTTTCTAGAATTTTTGAGAATATCTGGCACTGAGAACACAACAGGAGGGGCAAGCACCTGGCCACGAGGGTGGAGGGCGCGCCCCCTGCCACGTGGGCCCACGGTGGCCCTCCTCCACTTATTCCTGCACTCATACACTCCTTCCTCCCACAAACACCAATATCCAGCTCAAGCACGAGTTCTAGCTCATTTTGCTGCAATTTTCGATCTCCTTGCTCAAAGCACCTCTCACAAAACTGCTTGGGGAGATTGTTCCTTGGTATGTGACTCCTCCATTGGTCCAATTAGTTTTTGTTCTAGTGCTTTATTCATTGCAAATTTGTGCTGCCTAGGTGACCATGTTCTTGAGCTTGCATGTCAAATTTATATGGTTCCAAGTAGTTCTAATGCATGATATAGGCTCTAGGCACTTGTAGGAGTAGTTGCTATCAATTTTATTGAGTTTGGTTTACTTTTATTTGAAGTTACTAAAAATTTCAGAAATTTTTCAGAGGAAGAAATATGCTTAGGAAAATGTTCCAAGGTGGTTCTTCAAGGAAGCAAGGACCCAGGCTTGCAATGCGTGATGCTGACGAGGAGCCACCAAGGGACGCTCCAGTGCGGCCCTGTGAATGGCCTTCAGAAAATTTTATGGATCGAGCGGGAATCAAGGAAGAATTTAACGCATATTTGCGTAACGCCGATCTTGTGAGCTTTGAGGCAGACAAATGCCGCCAGTACCACTATCTCACTAGTACATTTGTGAGGAGGTTTGAATTTTCATCTTCACGTAATTCTCCAACTGTCCTGTTTGATCTTTATGAAAAATCTTATACCATGGACTTAGAGGATTTTACTTCTGCTTGCAAACTTCCACAATGGGGTAGTGTTAGTGAACCCCGTAAATCTGAATTTAGAAACTTTCTTGTTGGTATAACCGTGGGGGAATCTAGAGATATAGCACAAGCTACCATAGGGAGCATCCATTTTCCCGCTATACATTATTTTGCTCTTTTCATAGGTAGGTGCATAAATGGTAAAGATGAAGCATGTCACATGTGTGTCCCTGATCTCAGTATTCTTAGGAGTGCTGTGTTAGGAGACCAAACTTATAACTTGGGAGCCATTGTTGCACGTAGGTTGCATAATAATAGATTTAATGGAGATTCCTTTGGTGGAATTTATGCAACCCGCTTAGCTGATTTTCTTGGTGTGGACGTTCGTGAGGATGACATTGAGTTGCCTCCTACTTATTTAGACTATAATTCTATGGTCTATCACCAGTTTGTCGAGAGGAATGAATCACCTCTCCGATATCGCTTAATCTTTGACAGACGTCATGCTTTCCGTATTACTCTCCCTGTTCCTGCCTTCTTTGATTATCAGGCAAAAGGAAGACATTTTATCACCAGAAAGGAGGCAGATGAGTACGAGAGGAGGGCGGAGGCAGCTCGCCGCCACGCTGCAGCTCAGGAAGCGATAACCGTTGCATCTCAGTACGACCCCAGCTACACCTACGGGTATCCGCCAGGCCATCTGTGGCAATAAACCAACTTAGGCCAAAAGCCTAAGCTTGGGGGAGTACGTATTTCTCACCGACATTACATTCATGTTCATACACTCATTGCTAGATGCCGGTGCTCATACTCTTTCACTGTAATATCCATGCTAGTTCATTTTCTTTTTCTTGCTTTCTACTTGTGTGTTTGATAAACCTTAAGAAAAAACAAAAACAAAATTAGTGCAACTTTTAGTTAGTTTACTTTTCTTGCTGTAGTAGTAATAATTAAAAAGAAAACCCAAAAAGATTTCCCGTTCTTCTTTTGCTTGTTGGGAGCTTTCCCGTGTAAATAGTTTTATTTCTTTTCTTTTCTTTGGGGGTCGATAGGAGAAGACCATAATTAAATTGTTGAAGTGGCTCTTATATGCATTATTGTTGATTTAACCAAGAACCCATATTTCCCTGTCTTCTCCTGTTTATTGAATGCTCGCAGATTCCAGCTTAGTCCAATGCACGTGCACTCTTATTATATTCACATTGTTCGGTCGTGCAAGTGAAAGGCAATTATGACGATATATGATGGACTGACTGAGATGAGAAAAGCTGGTATGAACTCGACCTCTCTTGTTTTTGTAAATATGATGAGTTCATCGTTCCTGATTCAGCTTATTATGAATAAACATGTTTGCAATGACAATTAGAGATCATAGTTGCTCGTGCCATGCTTGATTAGCTATGAGTTATAATGGTTTAGCTTGCGTGCCAACATGCTATTAAAATGGTTGTGATGTGGTATGATGGGGTGGTATCCTCCTTTGAATGATTTAAGTGACTTGACTTGGCACATGTTCACACATGTAGTTGAAACAAATCAACATAGCCTTCACGATATTTATGTTCATGGTGGATTATATCCTACTCATGCTTGCATCCAATGTTCATTAATTTTAATGCATGTTCATGACTGTTGTCGCTCTCTAGTTGGTCGCTTCCCAGTCTTTTGCTAGCCTTCACTTGTACTAAGCGGGAATACTGCTTGTGCATCCAATCCCTTAAACCCCAAAGTTATTCCATATGAGTCCACTATACCTTCCTATATGCGGTATCAACCTGCCGTTCCAAGTAAATTTGTATGTGCCAAACTCTAAACCTTCAAATAAACATTCTGTTTTGTATGCTCGAATAGCTCATGATTCAACTAGGGCTGCCCTTATCTTCCATGTTAGGCTGTTTATTCTCAAGAGGAGTGGACTCCGCTCCTCATTCACGAGAAAATGGCTGGTCACCGGGATGCCGAGTCCCATGCTTTATGCAAACTAAATCAAAATAATTCCAAACAAAACTCCCCCTGGGACTGTTGCTAGTTGGAGACACTCGTTGTTTCGAGCAAGTCGTGGATTGATGCTTGTTGGTGGAGGGGGAGTATAAACTTTACCATCCTGTTTGGGAACCGCCTATAATGTGTGTAGCATGGAAGATATCGCCATCTCTCGGTTGTTATGTTGACAATGAAAGTATACCGCTCAAAATATTATTTATCTCTATTTCAAAATCGAGCTCTGGCACCTCTACAAATCCCTGCTTCCCTCTGCGAAGGGCCTATCTATTTACCTTTATGTTGAGTCATCACCCTCTTATTAAAAAGCACCAGCTGGAGAGCACTGCTGTCATTTGCATCCATTACTATTAATTTATATTGGGTATGACTATGACTGGATCTCTTTTACCATGAATTACAATGTCTAGTCAGTCCTTGATCTTTTAATGTGCTCTGCATTTATGTTTTGCGGTCTGAGAAAGGGCTAGCGAGATACCATCTTGTTATATCATATCATGATTGTTTTGAGAAAGTGTTGTCATCCGAGATTTATTATTATCGCTCGCTAGTTGATTATGCCATTGATATGAGTAAACATGAGACCTGAGAGTTATTGTGAATGTGGTTAGTCATAATCTTTGCTGAAAACTTGAATGCTGGCTTTACATATTTACAACATCAAGAGCAAACAGAGTTTGTAAAAGTTTTTCTTTATCACTTTCAGTTTATCAACTGAATTGCTTGAGGACAAGCGAAGGTTTAAGCTTGGGGGAGTTGATACGTCTCCGTCATATCTACTTTTCCAAACACTTTTGCCCTTGTTTTGGACTCTAACTTGTATGATTTGAATGGAACTAACCCGGACTGACGCTGTTTTTAGCAGACTTTCCATGGTGTTATATATGTGTAGAAACAAAAGTTCTCGGAATGACCTGAAAATCCACGGAACGTCTATTTGGAAATAATAAAAAATCCTTGCAAAAGATGAAGACCAAGGGGCCCACACCCTGTCCACGAGGGTGGGGGGCACCCCCCCTAGGGCGCGCCCCCTACCTCGTGGGCCCCCTGGAGCTCCTCCGACCTCAACTCCAACTCTATATATTTGCTTTCGGGGAGAAAAAAATCAGAGAGAAGAATTCATTGCGTTTTACGATATGGAGCCGCCGCCAAGCCCTAAAACCTCTCGGGAGGGCTGATCTGGAGTCCGTTCGTGGCTCCGGAGAGGGGGATCCGTCGCCATCGTCATCATCAACCATCCTCCATCATCAATTTCATGATGCTCACCACCGTGCGTGAGTAATTCCATTGTAGGCTTGCTGGACGGTGATGGGTTGGATGAGATCTATCATGTAATCGAGTTAGTTTTGTTAGGGTTTGATCCCTAGTATCCACTATGTTCTGAGATTGATGTTGCTATGACTTTGCTATGCTTAATGCTTGTCACTAGGGCCCGAGTGCCATGATTTCAGATCTGAACCTATTATGTTTTCATGAATATATGTGAGTTCTTGATCCTATCTTGCAAGTCTATAGTCACCTACTATGTGTTATGGTCCGGCAACCCCGAAGTGACAATAATCGGGACCACTCCCGGTGATGACCAAAGTTTGAGGAGTTAATGTATTCACTATGTGCTAATGCTTTGTTCCGGTTCTCTATTAAAAGGAGGCCTTAATATCCCTCAGTTTCCATTAGGACCCCGCTGCCACGGGAGGGTAGGACAAAAGATGTCATGCAAGTTCTTTTCCATAAGCACGTATGACTATATTCGGAATACATGCCTACATTACATTGATGAATTGGAGCTAGTTCTGTGTCACCCTATGTTATGATTGTTACATGATGAACCGCATCCGGCATAATTCTCCATCACCGATCCAATGCCTACGAGCTTTTCACATATTGTTCTTCGCTTATTTACTTTTATGTTGCTACTATTACAATCACTACAAAACACCAAAAATATTACTTTTGCTACTGTTACCTTTGTTACCGTTACCACTACTATCATATTACTTTGCTACTAAATACTTTGCTGCAGATACTAAGTTATCCAGGTGTGGTTGAATTGACAACTCAACTGCTAATACTTGAGAATATTCTTTGGCTCCCCTTGTGTCAAATCAATAAATTTGGGTTGAATACTCTACCCTCGAAAACTGTTGCGATCCCCTATACTTGTGGGTTATCAATAATACATGTGTGAATACATAGACAAACATAGTGTCACTAGTATGCCTCTACTTGACTAGCTCGTTAATCGAAGATGGTTAAGTTTCCTAGCCATGGACGTCAGTTGTCATTTGATTAACGGGATCACATCATTAGGAGAATGATGTGATTGCCTTGACTCATTCCGTTAGCTTAGCACTTGATTGTTTAGTATGTTGCTATTGCTTTCTTCATGACTTATACATGTTCCTATGACTATGAGATTATGCAACTCCCGTTTACCGGAGGAACACTTTGTGTGCTACCAAACGTCACAACGTAACTGGGTGATTATAAAGGTGCTCTACAGGTGTCTCCGAAGGTACTTGTTGGGTTGGCGTATTTCGAGATTAGGATTTGTCACTCCGACTGTCGGAGAGGTATCTCTGGCCCTCTCGGTAATGCACATCACTATAAGCCTTGCAAGCATTGTGACTAATGAGTTAGTTGCGAGATGATGTATTACGGAACGAGTTAAGAGACTTGTCGGTAACGAGATTGAACTAGGTATTGAGATACCGACAATCGAATCTCGGGCAAGTAACATACCGATGACAAAGGGAACAACGTATGTTGTTTTGCGGTTTGACCGATAAAGATCTTCGTAGAATATGTAGGAGCCAATATGAGCATCCAGGTTCCGCTATTGGTTATTGACCAGGGACGTGTCTCGGTCATGTCTACATAGTTCTCGAACCCGTAGGGTCCGCACGCTTATAGTTAGATGACGATCGGTATTATGAGTTTTGTGTTTTGATGTACCGAAGGTAGTTCGGAGTCCCGGATATGATCACGGACATGACGAGGAGTCTCGAAATGGTTAAGACATAAATATTTATATATTGGAAGCCTATATTTGGATATTGGAAGTGTTCCGGGTAAAATCAGGATTTTACCGGAGTACCGGGGGTTACCGGAACCCCCCCGGGGAAGTAATGGGCCTATTGGGCCTTATTGGAGAAGAGAGAGGGCAACCTGGAGGTGGCGCGCGGCCCCCCTTGCCCCAGTCCGAATTGGACAAGGGAAGGGGGCCCCCCCCTCTCCTTCCTTCTTTGCACCTCCTCCTTCCCCCCTTCTCCTACTCCTACTAGGAAAGGAGGAGTCCTACTCCCGGTACGGGGGCAGGGGGGCACCTCTAGAAACAACAATTGATCTCTTGATCTCTTGGCCGTGTGCGGTGCCCCCCTCCACCATATTCCACCTCGATAATATCGTAGCGGTGCTTAGGCGAAGCCCTGCATCGGTAGCATCATCATCACCGTCACCACGCCGTCGTGCTGACGGAACTCTCCCTCAAAGCTCGGCTGGATCGGAGTTCGAGGGACTTTATCGAGCTGAACGTGTGCTGAACTCGGTGGTGCCGTACGTTCGGTACTCGGATCGGTCAGATCGTGAAGACGTACGACTACATCAACCGCGTTGTGCTAACGCTTCCGCTTTCGGTCGACAAGGGTACATGGACACACTCTCCCCTCTCGTTGCTATGCACCACCATGATCCTGTGTGCGCGTAGGAATTTTTTTGAAATTACTACGTTCCCCAACACCCTTCGGGTTCGACAGCCATCGATCTCATCGATGGCACTGCCGCTGATCTCCAGCGGCTCGTTATGAACAATTTGCCATCCTTCATCGCCATGGAGCCCCTTTTGTCATTTCTGAAGGACACGTTCTGCGACGCTGGCCTAGGATCCTCAGCTGGTAAGTCAGACCTCATCGACGGCGAGAACAAGGCGGATCCAATCTGTGACAAGTGAGGAAACCCATGATTTGTTTTCTCGAACCGCTTTTGTAGTGAGAACTTGTCTAGTATTTATTGCTATATTAGGTTGTTTGGATTACGCCTTGTTTATTTCTACGGTTTATGGTTGTTCGTTTGTTTGTAGTTAGCATATGTCCAGTTTCAATTGCAATCTTTGGTTGTTCGTAGTATGCCTCGTTTATTTCAGCTATTAACAGTGTGATGTTCTATATCTGCTAGTATGAACTGTGTAGTTCAGTTTCATCAATACCAAATTTAACAATAACTCTATGAATGACTATATTTGGTTGCCGTTAAGCATGTTGTACTCCCTCCGAATCTTTTTAGTTCGCGTATAAGATTTGTCTAAAGTCAGGCCTGTTAAAGTTTGACCAACTTTATATAACAAAATACCAACATTCACAATATGAAATAAATATCAGTACATGTGTCATGACTTAAATTTTCATATTGTATAACTTTAGCATGCTAGATGTTGATATTTTTTTCATATAAATAAGGTCAAACTTTATGAAGTTTGACTTCAGACAATTCTTATATGCAGAGTAAAAAGGACCGGAGGGAGTATTGAACACGCATTTCCATTTGATCTAACAATGGCATTGTTTGGATACTCTAACTTAGCTAGATGTTAGAGTTAGTTTCTAACTCATGACAGTTAAAAGGGATAAAGAGAGATTGGTGGAATAGTTGATTGTATTGCTTGAGCCTCGTGGGCATATATATAGGAGTACATGGTCATCTTGGAGTACAAGTCAAGGTAGAATAAATCCTACGCTATCCTACGTTTCCTAAATAACAATGATACTCAACAATGACTAACCCTGAACTAACTCTAGCCAAAGAGGTGTTTGGATGACAGTGTTAGATTGACAATAAATGCACTAGGAGAACTAGCCCCAATCAGCACCTCTTGGGTGGGATAGTTGTTTTGGGTGGGTTTGACGCAACTAGCTCAAACTAGCCCTCATGTTTGGATACTTTAGGGATATTTGAGCCCAAACTAGCTCAAACTAACTCTAACCCATGGATCCAAACAGGGCCAATAACTAGTGTACTTAGACCTGCATAATACAAGTTTGAATGACTAAGTTTGCTTGTTTTTAAATATTAGGCATGTTGCAGTTAATAACACACCTTTCCACTTCTTGTTTCTAAATATTAGGTTTTTAAAATTTTGGTCTTGCACATGTAGTTCCTGCTGTCGGAGGTTTTGACCCACTGTTTGACCCTTTTTGCATATGTGGAAATGAGTTGTCCATTAATATCATTCAAGTCAAGACACTTAAAAAGATTGTTACGATAAAGAAATTAGCGACAAAAAACAACAAGATCTTTGTCTGCACAATGAAGAAGACATCAGTTCACTACGGGATGGTACTAACCATTATACCTTGTCTTTTAAATTCCTTTGCGCCATTTCAAATCCGGAGAAGATATTTATGCATATCCTTGTTTTCAGGCCTTTCCAAAGCAGTTCACTGATGATTACCTCTCAAACCACCTGTATGGTCCGGAGGCGAGGAAGGTTTTCATACAACACCCATGGTTCAATATTGAAGTGTTCCTGAAGAGGACGAAGGATGGACGGTTAATCATCCACAGGCACTGGCCTAAAGTTGCAAAGACCTTCAACATCAATGGGGGCTCAATATTCGCCTTCCGCTTCAGCAGTTCTCCATATGAGATTCATCTGTCTATGTTCCATCTATGATGCTAATTTCGAAAGGTTGTAGATGTTGCATGTGAAACTTGGTGCTGGTGCAGTTGTGTAATGGGGTAGCTGAGTGCTGAAGCTATATGATGTTGTACTCTGATGTATTTCAATTATGAAATCCTGCCTCCTTAATATGGAAATGGAACATATTGTGTGCTTAATATGAAATGGCAATTAGATTAATAAATGGATTATTAATAATAGTGCAATTAGTCTGCTAATTGGGTTTTTCTATTGCAAACAGTTATTGAGAAAACACCGTGGGCGATGACCACAGGCAACGCACACAGTTTCTAGGAATAAACCGTGTTGGATCAATGAACAATCACACACAACATCCTCTTGAAAACTGTTTGCATTAGGCCACATTGCGCAAAAGTTTACCACATAAAAAGTGTGTGTGATGGACAACCTTTGCCACATAGTTTCTTCTACGCACCGTGTGTGATGCTGCATTCAGTAACGCAAACGATAAAATTGTTAATATCGTGTGCAATGGCAACGCTATCACAAACAATTTAATGGGGAAAATTGTGTGTGATGTACCTGCGAACGGAAACATTTTTCTTGGAGTGACTGTGTGGGATGTATATACGAACAGAAACGTACTTCTTGGATTAACTGTGTGGGATGTACATAATAACAGAAATGTATTCCTTGGATTGACTATGTGGAATATACATACGAACGAAAACGTTTAGCGGGGACTGACTGTGTGGGATGTACTTACGACCGGAAACAATTTCGCCTGTATAATTGTATTTTTTAGCACGTATAACCATATTTGATCGCCGGTCGCACACGACCTCATTTTGCCGAGCGTGTGTGCTAGGAGGGCATATCCCCGACGGTTTTTGGGCCGTGTGGGAAGGACCCCCCTATCACAGTCACTCACTAGGCGACGGTTCAGAACGCCGTCGCGGAAAGGGGTTAAAAACCGTTTGAATAACACCTCATTGTACCAGTGGGGGTACAATAGTGATCTAGGAGTAGATCACTGGACACCGTTCAAAATTATCCTTAGTTACCTAAGAGGACTAACGAAATATTTCTCGGTTATGGAGGTGATAAAGAGTTTGTCGTAAAGAGTTACGTTGATGTAAGCTTTGACACTGATCTAGATGACTCTAAGTCTCAATCTGGATATGTATTGAACATGGGAGCAATTAGCTAGAGTAGCTCCATGCAGAGCATTATAGACATAGAAATTTGCAAAATACATACAGATCTAAATGTGGCAGACCCGTTGACTAAACCTCTCTTACCAGTAAAACATGATCACACCTTAGTGCTCTTTTGAGTGTTAATCACATGGCGATGTGAACTAGATTATTGACTCTAGTAAAC
This sequence comes from Triticum aestivum, assembly GCF_018294505.1. NCBI lineage: Eukaryota > Viridiplantae > Streptophyta > Magnoliopsida > Poales > Poaceae > Triticum > Triticum aestivum. The sequence goes on along the minus strand of NC_057808.1, from coordinate 429,266,762 downwards.
TCTTCGGTTGTTAGTCACATGGCGATGTGAACTATGGGTGTTAATCACATGATGATGTGAACTAGATTATTGACTCTAGTGCAAGTGGGGGACTGAAGGAAATATGCCCTAGAGGCAATAATAAAGTTTTTAATTTATATTTCCTTATTCATGATAAAGATTTATTATTCATGCTAGAATTGTATTGATCAGAAACTTAAATACATGTGTGAATACATAAACAAATACCGTGTCCCTAGTGAGCCTCTACTAGACTAGCTGGTTGATCAAAGATGGTTAAGGTTTCCTAACCATGGACATGTGTTATCATTTGATAATGGGATCAAATCATTAGGAGAATGATATGATGGACAAGACCCATCTTTTAGCTTAGCATAATGATCGTTCAGTTTTAATTTTATTGCTTTCTTCATGTCAAATACATATTCCTTCGACTATGAGATTATGCAACTCCCTGATACCGGAGGAATACCTTGTGTGCTATCAAACGTCACAACGTAACTGGGTAATCATAAAGATGCTCTACAGGTATCTTCGAAGATGTTTGTTGAGTTGGCATAGATCGAGATTATGATTTGTCACTCCGAGTATCGGAGAGGTATCTCTAGGCCCTCTCGGTAATACACATCATAAGCTTGCAAGCAAACGACTAAGGAGTTAGTTACGAGGTGATGTTTTACGGAATGAGTAAAAAGACTTGCTGGTAACGAGATTGAACTAGGTATGAAGATACCGACGATCGAATCTCGGGCAAGTAACATACCGATGGACATAGGGAATTGCGTATGTTGTCATAACGGTTTGACCGATAAAGATCTTCGTAGAATATGTAGGAGCCAATATGGGCATCCAGGTTCCGCTATTGGTTATTGACCTGAGAGGTGTTTCAGTCATGTCTACATAGTTCTTGAACCCGTAGGGTCCGCACGCTTAACGTTCGTTGACGATATAGTATTATATGAGTTTTGTGATTTGGTGACTGAATGTTGTTCGGAGTCCCAGATGAGATCACAGACATGACGAGGAGTCTCGAAATGGTCAAGAGGTAAAGATTGATATATAGAACGATGGTATTCGGACACCGAACGTGTTTCGGGGGATACCGGGTACTTATCGGGTCACCGGGAGGGGTTCCGGGCACCCCGGCAAAAGATATGGGCCTTATGGGCCAAGAGGGGAAACGCACCAGCCACAAGGGGCTGCTGTGCCTCCCATATGGGCCGGCCTAAGGAGGGGAAGGAAAGGGGAGAAGGTCAAGGAAAGTGTGGATTAGGATTCCCACTACCTTCCCTCTCCCCCCTCTTTCCTTCTCCCTCGATTAAATATGGTAGGGGGCGCCACTTGGGGAGGACCCCAAGTAGGATTCGGCCTACTTGGGGCGGCTCCTGGCAGCCTCCCCTCTCCCTCCCACCTATATATATGTGGAGGGGCGCCCTAGCACACCCGAGACAATTGCCTAGCCGTGTGCGGTGCCCGCCTCCATCGTTTACACCCCCGGTCATATTTTCGCAGTGCTTAGGCGAAGCCCTGCGGAGATCACTTCACCATCACTGTCACCACGCCGTCGTGCTGACGGAACTCATCTACTACCTCGACGTCTTGCTGGATCAAGAAGGCGATGGACTTCACCGAGCTGAACGTGTGTAGAACGTGGAGGTGCCGTACGTTCGGTGCTTGATTGATTGAAGCGCGAAGAAGTTCGACTACATCAACCGTGTTGTGAAACACTTCTGCTTATGGACTACGAGGGTACGTAGACACACTCTCCCCCTCGTTGCTATGCATCTTCGTGGATAGATCATTGCGTGTGCGTAGATTTTTTTTTGCTTTCCATGCAACGATTCCCAACACATAGTTTGGCAAGCTCAATTGTGTAAGAGGAGAGATGGGAGATTATGACCCACAAGTATAGCGGATCAATCTAGTCCTTTTGATAAGTAAGAGTGTTGAAGAACATGCGGTGCCCCCATGTTTGGTTTTGGTAATTGATGCCAATCTCTATGGACTAATGGTTGCCTTGAGTTATATTTGAAGGGTTTGTCCATAGGCTTTTCTTGGAGTCCATTTGTTGGTTTCAAGGAGAGTTTGTGATGACCAAGGTGCTATTAAGGAATTATCCAAAGATTGGTCTTGGTTTGTCCGTAGGCTTTCTTGGAGTCCATTTGTTGGTTTCAAGAAGAGTTTGTGATGAGCAAGGTGCTATTAAGGAATTATCCAAAGATTGGTCTTGTGAGTGTTGAGCTTATTGCAAGCATGTCTTGAAGAAAAAGTGTGTGTGATCATTCATGTTTACCTTCAAGACATCATCCAAATGAAGAGAGTTGGAAAGATTCAAGGTTGATCAAGACTAAGTCAAAGAGTGAATCAAGTTGATCAACGCACAAAGCGTAGAAGGTGTACCGAGAGGGATCACGTGATCGCATGGTAAGGTATGTTCTCCATGGGCTAGCGTCAAGAGGAAGATATTATACAACCCATGGAGGATGGCATCAAGTGGTGGTCGTCATCAAGTTTGCGGTGTGCAAGTTCAAGCGGAGCATCACGAAGAGATCAAGTGCTTGAAGCTTGCCGTCCATTGTGGTGACAATGGACTTTTCAAGATGTGCCGAAGAGTGGCTCACCCATAGTGGAGTATGGGGGAGCAATCTACTAGTCTTCACCAAGCCAACGCAATCACCAAAGGTGGTCTAGCTTGACGGAGTCAAGATCGTCATCATCCAGATCAAGTGGACTATGTGCAAGGCAAAGGTTTGCCCTTGATAGGTTTTCTATTTTACCGGTCTCATGGTAGTTGTGGGAGACCGGGTTATAGGATCGATTGTCATTCTTTCAAGGGGGGCTCTTGATGAGTAGCTTGATCGTATCGTTCGTAGAGAGCTCAAACCATTGCATCCTTGCATCATATTTATTGGTTCTTGTTTGGTTTTTCTCCTTGTGATATTTGGAGCTTTTGGTCATCTTCATGACAAGCTCGAGTTCATCGAAAACGGAGTTAACATGCATATTCTATGATGTTTTCGATGTTGGAGGTTATGCCGGTTCTTCTCGGTTGGAAGTTTCTCTCCTCTAAATATTAGGCATACCTCCCCTGCCTCTTCTCATTATAACCTTTTGCTGTTTGGATGCTAATCGTTGTCTTATATCCAACAAGCTTGAGTTTGCTCAATTCGGAGTTCATTTGCAGAAGTTGTGGCAGTTTCGGCTTTATTTCATCCTCTGTTTTCTCTGTTGTGTTCTTGAAAGCCTCAAGCAGTAGTACTGCTCTCTCGAGCGGTAGTACCGCTTGTAAGCGGTAGTACCGCGGCCTTGTGCCGCGCGTAGTACCACTGCTTTTAGGGATGTGTTTTTCGTGTCGGGTTTTGCGATAAGCGGTACTACCTCTCCCCTCGAGTGGTAGTACCTCTTATAAGCGGTACTACCTCTCCCCCTGAGCAGTAGTACCTCTTATAAGCGGTACTACCTCTCCCCTCGAGCGGTAGTACCTCTTATAAGCGGTACTACCTCTCCCCAGAGCGGTACTACCTCTCTGGCAGATTTTCAGCTCGTGTTTTTCTCTCTCGTTGGGGTGTTTTGACTATGCTAAGCGGTAGTACCGCTCCTCCAGCGGTAGTACCGCTTGTGTGCGGGCTGAGCACATAACGGTTGGATTTGGGAGGCCCTATAAAAGGGTGTCTTCTTCCCCAATGAACCTTATCTCTTGAGCTCGTGTTCTTCCCCCATTGTTGACCTTCTTCGAGCTTGCTAACTCTCCATCCCTCCATGGATTCTTGCTAGTTTTTGGGGGAAAGGAGGGAGGAGATCTAGATCCACATTTCCACCAATCACTTTCTCCTCTATGTGAGGGGAACCCCTTGGATCTAGATCTTGGAGTTCTTAGTGTTCTCCTTCTTGTTCTTCCTCTCATTTTCCTCCCTAGCATTAGTTGCTTTGGTGGGATTTGGGGGAGAAGGACTTGGGCACTCCGTGTGCCCTTGCCATTGCATTTGGTGCATCGGTTTGAGTTCTCCACGGTGATACGTGGAAGTTACAAGTTGAGAAGCTTATTACTCTTGGGTGCTTGGTACCCCTGAGCTTGTTCCTCTTGGGTGCTTGGGTGCCCTAGAGGGTTGGTGGTGTTCGGAGCTCAATCATTGTGGTGCAAAGCTCCGGGCAAGCGTCGGGGTCTCTAATTAGGTTGTGGATATCGCCCCGAGCAATTTGACGGGTACCGGTGACCGCCCCCAAGGGTTGCCAAAGTGTACGGGTTCGGTGACCGCAGCCAAGGGTTGCCATTTGTACGGGTTCGGTGACCGCCCTCAAGGGTCCCTTAGTGGAATCACGGCACCTTGCATTGTGCAAGGGCGTGAGGAGATTATGGTGGCCCTAGTGGCTTCGTGGGGAGCATTGTGCCTCCACACCGCTCCAAACAGAGATTAGCATCCGCAAGGGTGTGAACTTCGGGATACATCGTCGTCTCCGCGTGCCTCGGTTATCTCTTACCCGAGCCCTTTACTTATGCACTTTACTTTGTGATAGCCATATTGTTTCTTGTCATATATCTTGCTATCACGTAGTTGTTTATCTTGCTTAGCATAAGTTGTTGGTGTACATAGGTGAGCCTAGTTGTTGTAGGTTTTCTGCTTGTCAAATTAACCGCTAGGTTTATTCCGCTTTTGTTCAAGCCTAAACCATAATTATTTTAAAGCGCCTATTCACCCCCCTCTAGGCGACATCCACGATCTTTCAAATGTTCAACCGAACAAGGAGCAGAAGGAATTAATAAGCGGTTTTCAACAAGGTATTCATGTTGTAAGATAGTTGTGACAGATAGTTTGATAGCAAGATAATGGGTAACAAATAACAAATGTTGGATATATGCCCTAGAAAGTTCGTTCTCAAAGTCATCAAGAATGAGGAAATCCGAAAACACACCATCCGCCCAGACCAAAGCGCTGAAAGACCGAGCTCACATCCCAAATCACGTCAAGCATGCGCGAGCATCCGACTCAGCATGCGCTTCGGTCGCACCTTGACAAGTTGTTTCCTTCATGCGAGGTGACTGCTGGGTTGTGGCATGGCCTCTTTCCATCGCATTCCCTTGGCTGGATGTCGTGCTTTGGGATGTATGCCTGGTATTTGGATTTTGTGGTCTGCTCGCGTGGTCCCGAGTCGACTTAGTTGTTCTGAGTAGGAGTCATGGGTTCCAATGGTTAGACTCGATGTTGTGTTGCCCTGGCTGACCAAAGAATGTGGGCAGCGATTATTGTTGTTGGTCGTTGGTAAATACATGCCAGCTACAAATGCAATATGAACATAATCACTTGTAGATAATTGATGAAAATATGCTTCAAATCTCCTACATAGCGGTTAGTGTGCAATTGTTCCAGAATACCAATACGAATCTCATAACAAACATTTTTAATAGGTGGGGGTTCCTTCCTAACCACTTCAACATCTGGAGAGGTCACCCCAAAGAAACCTCTCAAAAGATTATTTTCCATAGTAGCAAACAAGAATATAAATCAGTGCGGACGATAAAAGTTTCCTTACTAAATTCCACTTACCAAGAGTGCTACACTCCCCAAAATGGCTCCAGAAAAGAGTGTTGATGACTCACAAGTATAGGAAATAAATTTTAGTCCTTTCAATAAGTAAGAGTGTAGAACCCAACGAAGAGCAGAAAGAATTGACAAGCAGTTTTTATCAAGGTTTGATTGCAAGTGTTGTAAGATAGTTTTGATAGATAGTTTGATAGCAATAGTTTGTAACCAACTAATAAGTAACAAAAGTACTAGAGTGCAGCAAGTGGCCCAATCCTTAATGGTGCTAAGGACAAGCCTAAGGTGTTTCTTATAGTGACTAAAACGCTCTTGAGGACACACGAGAATCTCGCCAAGTTACTTTCACCATGATTCATTAAGTTACCTTTCATTGCTTTGGTAAGTGTTATGTGGGTGGATCATATCTAAGGGGTTATCCTAAATGAACAAATACCTACTTATGATTATACCCTCCATGCAAGCATCCGTAACTACAAGAGAAGTAATTAAGATAAAATTACCCATAACATTAAACAATTGGATCCAAAACAGCCCATCATGAGTAAATTGGCAAACAAGGTCTTGGGTTTTATCACTCCTGTAACACATCATCTACAAACTACTTCCACGATGCCTTCCCTAGGCCCAAAGATGGTGAAGTGTCATGTAGTCGACTTTGACATAACACCACCAGAGAAAGAACAACACAACATATCATCAAACCATTGAACAATAGCAACTTCAAATGATTACTAATAACAAAACTTCTCTCATCTCTTCAAGAACTAATGGAACTACTCACAACTCATCATATGGATCCTGATCAATAGGTATAAATATATGATGAACAATCTGAACACAACAATCTTTCACCAATAATTCTCATATGCATCAACTACAAGGTGTAATCAACACACATAAACACTTCTAGGTACCGATCTGAGGTTTCATGTAGAGACTGAACACAAAAGAAAAGAACTAGGGTTTGGAGATGAGATGGTGCTAGTGAAGATGTTGATCCCCACGATGAACAAACTGTTGGTAATGATGAAGGTTTCGATTTCCCCCTTCCGGAGGGAAGTTTTCCCGACATAGTTGCTTCCCGGAGAGCAAAAGTGTTCCCGCCAAGTTCTGCCTCGCAGATGTCGGCGGAAAGTCCCAAGGTTTTTCTGTTATTTGTTTTCTAGGGCAAATGTGATTTTATAGCCAAAGGACGGTGGGAGAAGGGCCAAGGGAGCCCCACATGGCAACATGGCACGCCCTAGGGTGGCGGCGCGCCACCAGGATCTCTGAGCCCTAGGTGGGCCCCCTCTGGCCCATTCTAGCTTCATAATTCTTCCTATATTCTGAAATAATTCCCGAATAATCCATAAAGCTTTTTGAGATCCGGTGAATTGTTTTTTCTTCTGTTGCATTTTAGGTCCAGAATTCCATTTTTCCGACAATCCCCTCTCTTTGTATTCCTTACATTTTAAGTGAGAAAGGCATTAGAATTGCATCACATTGTGAAATGTGTCATTGAAATAGGATAAATTATAGTAGAAAATAATGATGCAAAATGAACGTATCGGACATAGTCAGCGCAAATGTTATGGGCAGAGATGGTGGAACCATAGCAGACCCCTCAAAGACATCTGAACCAGGAGGCATCTGCTCATCGATGATAGGTTGGGATAATCCTCAACATAGGACGCTGGAAACTCGCTCTCGTACAAAATATAAGATCTAGCAATGATGACGGTGATTTTGCTAAGTATAAGATCCAACAGTGACAACGCTCCTTCCCTCCTCACCCCTCCTCACGAAGCAAAAGGAGAGTGGAATCGTTGTCAAAAGATGACTGTGGCACACAGTTGAGCGCGGATCAACAATGTCTATCTCTGATTCTACCGTTTACTAGCACCACAGTTGCCGCCTCGTGCTGTCTACCCCATAGAGATGACAAAGATGCCCTACTCCGTGGACATGATAAAGACGATGGCGAGAGAAAGAGAAGACAAGGATCTTGTTCGTTTGAAGAAGAGGCATTCGGCAGTGCGTCAATCGAAAAACAGTGGCCGACTACGCAGGCATATACACGGCGTGGTTGAGCAGCCAGCGGGAGACGGATGATCATCTAGGGCGTGTTTGGTTGCCCGCACCGAGCCCAACCAGGCCCGCGCGGGAAGGGAGATGCCTGTTTGGTTGCCTGGTTTTCCTGTTGGGCCTGCATCGCACGCTTCTCAAAGCAGCCCAGAGCCTGGCTCGCTGGAAACCCTCGGATCGGCAGTTTCTCGCGAGCCAGGTTGAGTGCGGCGCGAGGTCGCTAGGCGGGAGGGAGGCCCGGGCGAGGGGGGATGGCGGGAGATGGAAATCTGGCGCGCTCTCCCGGCGCCAAATTCGCCTCACCCCCCTTTCACTCGCTCACCCATTGCCACTGTCCCCCTTTCTTCTCCACTGCCTCACCACCGGCGGCGGCTGCGATTTCAGATCTGCGCTATAGGCGGCGGCGGCGGAAGAGGCGGCAGCGTCTGCGGCTGATCTGGTGCTCCCCTTGCTGTTGGCCACCGTCTGGTCGACCTACTCTGTGCCATGGCTCCCCCTACGCCGTCCTCGTCTCCGATGCCGGTAAGCAGCACCCCTCCCCCTTTGTTAGCTCAGTGTTTAGGCCTTTAAGCTAGGTGTAGGATCGATTTCCCACTGAACGAACCGTCAATGTCGACTAGGTTATGGACGCACGGATGAGGCTGATAATCCAGGCAGCAGCACTGGTTAGTGCGATTCAGGCATGGTTCATGTTCATGCACCAAAGAGTTGTTCGTCGTGCTGGGAGACCGTTGATCCGTTATGGTCCATTGTTTCCCCGGGAACAGGAGAGGATCCAAAATCTGAACTACATCTACAACTGCAATGACGTCGAGGCTCTATGGATGCTTAGAATGAAAAGAGCACCATTTGCCAGGCTTGTCGAGACCTTCAGGAGCAGGGGCCTATTACAAGATAGCATCAACACCAGTGTCGAAGAGCAAGTGGCCATGTTCCTCCATGTTGTTGGCCATAACCAGAGGTTCAGGGTCATTCACAACACGTTCAGGAGGTTAATGGAGACCATCTCTAGGTACTTCAAGCAGGTGCTTTTTGCTGTTGGGGAGCTTAGTAGAGAGATGATCGGGAGACCATCTGGCCAGACTCCACCAAAGATTCGCGGAAGCCCAAGATGGTATCCATACTTCAAGGTAAGCATTGACAATATACACTTTTGATGGCTTGATATGCTTGTATTGTGCAAGTTCAGCACTAACACAGGCTAGTGATGCCATTTTCAGGACTGCATTGGGGCAATAGATGGTACTCATGTCACTGCCAGAGTTCCTAGGTCACAGTCTGCAGCATACAGGGGGAGGAAGCACTACACAAGCCAGAATGTGCTTGCTGTTGTTGACTTTGATCTCAGGTTCACATATGTGCTGGCTGGCTGGGAGGGGTCAGCGCATGATGCAAACATTCTCACTGACAGCATGAGTCGACCTGATGGGATCAACATCCCCGACGGCAAGTTCTACCTTGGAGATGCTGGCTATGCATGTTGGCCGAGTGTTCTTCCACCCTTCAGGAAAACCAGGTACCATCTCAACGAGTTCTCTGGTAGGAACTTCCTAGGACTCCACAGGAGCTGCTTAATCTCAGACACTCTAGCCTTAGAGTAACTGTTGAGAGGGCATTTGGAGCTCTGAAGAATAGGTTTAAAATCCTGGATCAGAAGCCATTCCACCCATACCCCACGCAAGTTAAGCTAGTTTTTGCTTGTTGCATTCTGCATAACTGGATCCTCCAGTGGGGCTTCGATGAACACGTGCCTGAGGAGGAAGAGGTCGAGCCTGACGATGTTGTTAGCTCTGACCATGGTGTGGAGGCATTTGACAATGACGGTTGGAAGAACAAAAGGTTGGAGTGGGCAGAGGCAATGTGGCTTAACAGAGGTCAGTGCAGGATTTGAAGAAGAGGAAGAAGAAACAGCAGCAGTAGAAGCACAGAAGAAGAGGAAGAAGAAGCAGCAGCAGCAGAAGCAGAAGAGGAAGATGAAGAGGAAGATGAAGCAGCAGCACCGATGAACTATCCCCTATTTAGCCAATGGCTCTTAATAATTTGATCTGTCATTTGATTGTAGTTAGGATGAACTGTCATTTGTTTAACTAGCTGGCACTATATTCAGATTGTGTGTGGTAAGGTCACCACTAGATAGAAGTGGTGACAACACCTTATGCAGGTTGCAACCAACCACCACGTCATATGTGCACCTAATGCAATGCGGGCAACCAAACGATGGGTCAAAAATGTTTGTCTCATGCAACTAGGGGCATACAAGCAACCAAACTATGTGCATCTGAGTTTTTTTGCCTGCATTCCTTAAACCGGCTCAATAGAGCCAGCATCGTCGGGCAGGCTGAATCGACAATGTAACCAAACACGCCCATAGGAATCACTAGCCAAGAGCCGTAATCACTAGCCAAGAGCCGTACAGAGACGGGCCGGAACAAACGGAGGCTAGCCATAGACGACGATGCGTTGCCGCTAAGAACTAGATCCGGCCGGTCCCACCGGAAATCTTTGAGGCGCAGGGCGCGGTGGCGACCTGATGCGATGCTGATGCGGACGCCATGCATGTCGTGCATCGCGTACAACCGGCGCGGTTCCCCCCGCCGCCTGGGGCACGGCCCATCAAAAGCGAGCGCAGGAATATTTGACGTGTCCAACGCCGGGGCGCCGACGTACAGCGGCCGGCCGCCCGGCCGGGAGCGCACGATCGAGCCTAGCGTCGTGCTAGGCCGGCAGGCAGGGCGATCGATGGCGTGAGCCAAGGCGTGGCCGAGCCTGAGTAAGTTTTGAGCGCCCGTGAGACCGTTCTGGTACGCCGCGCGCACGGCACGACGGCATCGGCCCTGGAGGTGGAGGAGGATCTCGCCGGTTTGCTTGACGGGCAGGACGGAGGAGACCAATCAGAGCGAGAGAGAGAGGGCGCGCCGCTACGCTTGACCAGACCAGCAGCATCAGCCGGGTCTTGGTCGCTGTCGGCCGATGCCGAGGGCAGTGCTCTGGCCTGCGTCCACGGCCGGTACAAGGCGGCATGTGGTGTGGGAGACCGTAGCCAAGCGTGCGTTTCAAGCTAGCAATGGGCCTCGCCTCGCCTGCCCGCACCGTACCTACCTTTGGGCACCCGAGCTGGACAAAATTAACACACCCGGCCCCGTCGTCCCGCCCTCTGCGTGCGCTTCGCCTCGGTTTAGACCCGTGCAGGCCTAGCTACCACTCCTACAACTGGTTTACTAGCGCTCCTACTGGCTGCTGCTCCATGCATAGCTAGTACAGTACTAGGAGCCTAGCATGCATGTGACAGCACTCCATCGGGGTCGGTCTCGGAATCAATGGACCAGCCAAAGGCAGCAGCGACCTAGTACAGTACAAGACACCAATCGGTTGCCAGCTGCGTGCGTTTGTGTTGTACGCTCACCAGTATTCTGTTTTGGATCGTGGCACGAAGAAACGGTGGTTGCATCTGTTCATTCGTTTTCTCCGTCGAGGGGGAGCTGTTCACTGTCAGAGATGACAATGCAAGAAGCAAACAGGTCTAGTACGTGTACTTGCTACTGTAGACGCAATCATGCCTGCGTGCTGAGCATAGCTGACATGTGGTTAACTTTCTTGTGGTGGAATCACTTCAAGTCGTAGACTTTGACAATTATGTACGTATTTTTTAGATTTATTTCAGACTATCAGGTCTAGTAAGTTTGTTTAGTGAGAGAAGACGTTCCCGTCAAATACGAGGGGCGATGTGGTAACTTCGCCAATCTTAAGATGTTGTGTCGGTTCAATACCTCAGATGTGTTTATAGGGATGTGTGCATGTGAGCGTCTAGAATTGTAATGTGTTAAAGAAATGCAATAATGCCTTGGTAATGGAATTAACGACATCTCCAACTCCGTCCCCTAAAACATAGGGAAAGTATCAGGTACTCCCATCCTTGGGGTACACACGATGCTCCAAATTCAAAAATATCATTCTTAAATGTTTCAAAAAAATTCGGGAAAATATGTGAATGTTCACAAGGAACGTGATTAGAACTCCTAAAAATTTCAGATCCAAACTCGAAATGCACATTGAGAAACAAAAAAGTGAAATCCATATGTGAATAGTGTCAATGTTGCTTTTGCCTTTTTTTTTCTTACACTATTCATGTTAGATTTCACGTTTTTTTCTCAATGTGTGTTTCCAGTTTGGACCTGAAATTTTTAGAGGTTATGGCCACATTTCTTGTGAACATTCACAATTTTCCCGTAATTTTTTGTTACATTCAAGTATGATATTTTTGAATTTGGAGCACCGGGAGTACCCAAGGATGGGAGTACCTGATACTTTCCCCTAAAACATACACATTATTTATCCGCGGACCAGTCCAGAGATACTGACGCAGAAGCCGTCCATCCAACTGTACACCCTAAAGAAGCGTCTCTATTCTTTTTCCAAGCCAACAACACTCAAAAATAATTACAGGAAATAACACACTTCATCAATAAATGACATGCAAATATTTCTGGAACAACACTAGTTTAAAGCTAAATATAATATCTGAGATAACTCGATATGTTCAACAAGTTTTTTGAGTACATAGATTCCTAATTCAACGATACTCGAGACAGAATTGGCATATGTTGCCCAACACATACTGCCGCTTGAGTTTCATCCAACAATATATGTGCGTGAATGACCTGCCCTTGGTGATGTAGTACATCACGGCAGCGCGTGCAGACTATACAAGTGTAGAGCAACATTGAGTGAATGAATAAATGAACCAACATGTAAAGCAGCAAGAAGCAAACTTAAGATCTCCATGGTTAATGAGCCCAGTGGCCACATTGTCTCCACTCGATGAATCACACTGCAATATGTCATGACGGAGTTGCAGATGGTGCACCATTGATGCGATATTGACTTGACATTGCGTTCACCGATGACGTGCATGTCTTAGGGCATGAGATTCTTTTTCTCATGAAACGAAGCATGCCCGCGCTGCCAAAAGATCGAGCCCTTGAGTTCCTGCCTACAAAGTTCGCAGTTAAGACCAACCGCACATCACACAACAACTCGTCCTCGATCACCAAGTACCCCCCCAGTCATCGAATGACTGTAGGAAACAACAAAAAATCAAACAAAAGAGCTCTATGGCATTTGATCGAACACCTATCGACGCGTGGTGTCCACTATGGATGTCGTCGGTAGGAGGGCGAAGGGTACCTGCCGGTTGCAGAGGGATCCTGGATGGAAGATGACGTAGTCCAAGGCGGGCAGACGCGTTGCTGAGGGATGCAAACGTCCGAGGATGTCTGGGCGGCGGCCGGAATGTTCAATGATGACGTTGGACGAGGAGGGTGCGGATGCAAAGCAGGGGGAGCACAGGCGGAGTGGCAGAAAAGTGGATCGAGAAGGGGATTTGAGAGGGCCGGGAGTGTCGGAGTCCTACGTGGCGGCGGCCGGACTCCCGCAAAGCCCCACTCCCTTTGCTTCTGGTTTATGAGAAAATAGACAGTCGAACGTATCGATGGACCGATGGGTACCATGCTAGATTGCAAAATGCGTCGCAGTTCGGAAGCTTGCGAGTTGTTTGAGGATCCGTGTTGCAGATGCCTAAGAGTATCTACAGTCGGGCACCCAAAACCTAACTCTACGCCCGGGCGGACAACGCGGTCACTGACTGGTCAAACAAACTTGACGCAGATGGACGCCTCATATCGGCCTATACGTCCGGGCTGACCGACACCTCTCCTTTCCAGCCAAATTTTGGGGCGGATATGGGGAGGTCCGGGCGTGCTCGGGTGCGTCCGCCACGACCGATGCTGCCCATGCCCATCTGATCCCACATATATAATATATCCCCATCCGCTCCTCGGACCACAACTCTAGCCACTCCAGTCCACCACCACCAGCCCCAAGCTCCCTTTCGGTGATCTACAACCTTCTCTAGCATGGCAGGCAGCAGATCCAAGTCCTCCTTCACCTGATCTGTGGACTGGGATCTTGTCCCAGGCGGGCCCGAGGAGGAATGATCGTCCGCATTGCGCTCTGCCATGCCCGGGAGGAGAACGCCTGACGACGGACGGACTGGATCTGACGGGAATCCATAGCCTATGCCCAAATGTCGCTTGGAACAGGCGCTAGGCACATCGCTGTTGCCTCGCCGGAGGAAGCGCAGTCTGTTTGGCATCTGAACCCTGTGGCGGAGGCGCAACCCCTTCGTTCATGCTGACTCGGATGTAAACGCCCACACTTATGGCTCGTCCAGTCGGGAGGCTATGGTGCGGCGTGCCCGCTGTGCAAGACAAAGGGCACGACAACCCTCGCGAGAGATGCCTGCAAGGCGGGGCCTCACGCCTCTATGGGTGATCGGCAACAACTAGCGCAACCGCATCGTGGTGTGCTACTTGTGAGCCGCGTTGCGTTTTCCCCTGAAGAGAAAGTGAGATAGTATTTCCCTCAATAGAGAATCAAGGTTTATCGAACCAATAGGAGATTCACGCACACAAAGATCGATAGTACCTACACACACAAACAAAATACTTGCACCCAACGCGGGTAAGAGGGTTGCCAATCCCCTTGTACTCGTTGATTGCCAGGATTAATTTTGATAGTGATAGATATATAAATTGCAAAAGAAAATGAAAGTAAATAAATTGCAGAGGGCTTTTTAGGGTTTTAGTTAATATGGTGAATAGACCCCGGGCATAGTTTTCACTAGAGGCATCTCTCAAGAACATAGCATACGGTGGGTAGATAAATTACTGTTGGGCAATTGATAGAAAATCACATAGTTATGACGCTATTCATGGAATGATCTTGTATATAGGCATTACGTCCATGACAATTAGACCGACTCATGCCTGCATCTAATACTATTACTCCACTTCGACAACACTTATGTGCTTGCCTATCTAGGTATTAAGTTCATGACAAACAGAATAATGAATGAAGTATGATGACATGATGTAGATAGAATAAAACCAAGCAATATGATTGAACGCCATCGTTTTACCCTTAGTAGCAACAATACAAATACATGTTTCGCTACCCTTCTATCACGAGGTGATGACACCACAAGATTGAACCTACTACTATGCACCACTTCCACTGAAGATCTAATCATCAACTTGGCCAAAGAAAACTCATAGATCGGAAAGCATTACATAGCTATAACAATTACACATAATTAAGTTCAAAAACACTCAATTACTTTCAATGAACAATCTAATCATAAACCCAAAATTCATGGGATCCCAACAAACACACTGCAAAAGAAGATTACATCGAATAGAACTCTGAGGAGAACATTGTATTAAAGATCAGAGATAGAGAGAGAGAGAGAGAGAGAGAGAGAGAGAGAGAGAGAGAACCATCTAGCTAATCACTATGGACCCATAGGTCTGTATGGAACTACTCACACATCATCGGAGGTGCAGCAACGTTGATTTAGAAGCCCTCCATGGTCGATTCCCCCTCTGACAGAGTACCGGCGGAGGCCTCCGGATGGGATCGCGGAAGACAGAGGCTTGCGGTGGCGGAATAATGGTTTCGGGTCTCGCTCTGGTGGTTTTGGGATTTTAGGGAATCTTTGGAAGTGGAATTAGGTCAAACAGAGCTACGAGGGGCCCACAAGCCGAGGTGGCACGTCCCCCTGGGGGAGCATCGTGTGAGCTTATGGCCCATTCATATGTCTTCTGGCCTCCTCCCGAAGCTTCGAGGGTCCCTTCTGGCCGAGAAAAAATCACTGTAAAGTTTCATTGCGTTTGGCCTTCGTTTGGTACCATTTTTCTGTGAAACAATAAAGTAGGAAAAAACAGGAACTGGCAATAGGCACTAGGTTAATAGGTTAGTTTCCAAAAATGATATAAAATTGCATGCGAAGCATACAAGATTGATAATATAATAGCATGAAACTATCAAAAAATATAGATACGTTGGAGACGTATCAGTAGCATCCCAAGCTTAATTCCTACACGTCCTCAAGTAGGAGAATGATAAAAAACTGGTTTTTTATGTTGAATGCTACCTAGCATGTTTATCATGTAATGTTCTCACGGTATGAATACTAGCATATGAAAGATTCAGTGCAATAGTATATCATTTGAAATAAAGACATCAATACTCAGAATATACTAGCAAACAATCATGCCCTTTCAAAGTAAAGAATGCTAAAGAACGCTATCTCTGCAGAAATCGTATAGCTTAGAATGCTTTTGTCTACCTAACATAAGATATTAATCATGTACTACCCTGATGACAAACCGAGTAATCAAATTATAGTTTTTCTCAGTTCAACTTTTTCACTTTCACGCAATCCTTGGGCGTGAGTACTTGGCACTTTGGATGGCAAACAGAATGATGAGGGGATTCAGACGCGAAGAAAAAAATAGAGAAAGTTTCACACCAGCGCGGCTGATCGTTAGGCAATGGAGAGACCTTACAATCAATGTCAATGTGAGGAGTATGGATTGCCATGCAACGGATGCACTAGAGCTATAAGTGTGTGAAAGCTCGCTATGGAAACCAAGTGGGTGTGCATCCAACTTGCTTGCTCATGAAGACCTCGAGCATTTGAGGAAGCCCGTCATCGTAATATACACGCCAAGTTCTGTAATGTAAGGACTCCCACTAGTATATGAAAATGACAAATCGTGGAGGCTCTCTATATCAAGAACATGGTGCTACTTTGAAGCACAAGTGTGGTAAAATGATAGTAACATTTCCCGTTCTCTCTTTTTCTCCCATTTTTTGCTTTTCTTTTTTTCTATTTTTTATTTATTTAGAACAATATGATGAACCTCATCCCAATGTTTGAAGGACTCATCAGTCTCCATCATTCTCTACCTCACTGGGACAATGCTCTAATAATGACAACTCGATAAAAATAAAAATAAATATAAATCTATATGAATTCCTCTGGCAGTGTACTAGGATGTGCAATGATCTAGCATAACATGTATAACAATGATGAATGGTGGCTTTGTCACAAATATCATGTCAGCTCTATATGATCATGCAAAACAATATGATGATGAACACACAAGTCATGTGACTGGAATGGTGGAAGTTGCATGGCAATATATCTCGGAATAGCTATGGAAATGACATGATAGGTAGGTATGGTGGCTGTCTTGAGGAAGGATATATGAGGCTTATGTATGATAGAGTGTATAATATCACGGGTTTGGATGCACCAGGGAAGTTTGCACCGACTCTCGAGGTGAGAAAGGGCAATGCACGGTGCCGAAGAGGCTAGCAAAATATGGATAGGTGGAAGTGCATCAAGTCGAATAACATCAAATCAGTCATAAAAACTCAAGTACTCATTGCAAAAGTTTATTAGCCGTCGAAGCAAAGCATGACCTTTCATACCCCTAGGCTGATAGATTGGAAGGAAAAGACCATCACTCATTTCCGACCGCCACTCATAAGGTAGACAATCAATAATAAATCATGCTCCAACTTCATTGCAAAGCAAAAGACTATACGTGCATGTTTTGGGAATCACAAACTTTAACATCGATATTTCTACTAGACCATGATAATCAGCTAGTACCTCCACATATTACCATCTTTATATCGCAAAACTATTGCAAGGAATCAACCTTATCATATTCAGTGATCTACATGAAAGATTTTATTATACCACTCTTGTATACATCTCATTTTTATACTAATCATATAACCAGTGCAAATTACCTCTTCCGGCCTATTTAAGTGAAGTCTGAGAGTGCAAATGATTTCTATAAAATATAAACACCACTGTGCTCTTAAGGATATAAGTGAAGCACATGAGCAACTGCATAACTCAACAGATATAAGTGAAACACATAGAGTATTCTAACAAATCATGATGAATGTGTGTCTCTCACAAAAGGTGTGTCCAGCAAACAATGATTGTGGCAAACTAACAAGCAAACAAAATAAAACTCTGACAGAAAACGCTCCAAATAAAACTCATATCATGTGATGAATAAAAATATAACTCCAAGGTGAGACGCTTGTGTCTTCCTTGAATATTACCTTGGGGTGCCTTGGTGTGGCGACCCGACCTCAGACGGTCAAGTCTTTGTGCTTCAGTGTCATCCCTAGATCGGTAATGCTGACACACACAGTACTCGAATGGATTTATAACAGAGTAGCAATCACACACTTATTACATCGAATGTCTCAAAAGAGAACTTATTACAATAAATATGGCTTACGGCCATCTAAATAAGATAACAAGGGAAGGCTTGGAAGACAAAGCGAGTCCATCAACTCCAACAGCATAGCTGAGTGCATGACAAATGACCTATGGCACCTTACTCGTCAACTGAAAAGTCTGCAACATGATATGTTGCATCCCGAAAACGGGTCAGCACATGGAATATGCTGGCAATATAACACAGTAGAGCAATGAACAAATGAATGCTATCACTACATGCATATATGGCTGGTGGAGGCTCTAAGGTTATATTGTTTTGTGAAAAGCCAAATTTTCCCTACATCAAAGGAATAAGTTTTATTTAACTATCATGGTGGTTGAAACAACATTGAGAAGGTTCCTCCAACTCAATCCCAATTAAAGTAGTCATTATCAACCCAACAAATTAATTTAGAGTGATGAGATCAAATCAATAATTCAAGTACCGGATACTCAAAATGTCTAAAACCGGGGACACGGCTAACCATGATTAGTTTATACACTCTGCAGAGGTTTGCGCACTTTTCCCCACAAGACTCGATCTCCTCCGTTTGATTTCTCGCACTACATGGTGTTTGAGAAACGGATGACCGAGACACAGTCTTTCAGAAGCATTAACTCTTTACTCTAGGTAGACAGTTACACCTACTTTCCCTCTACATCTGCTAGCCTACCACTGAAAGAGGTCACGCAACATACTCAACTATGCCAGAGCCCATAATGGCTTGTGGCTGCACACGGAAGTTTCTAGCATGAATAATCTTATGATCCCTTTGAGCCTGGTGGCGGATCATAGGATGATCACACGGGTACTCCGGGATATCCTAGGACAACACTGGATTCTCCAGGTGCCCACAAGCAATCCACCCAGATGTGTATTAAAGTTTCCACCTTAAGTTGAACCATTGGTTAACAACTCACATCTTTCATGGATTCACTCAACCCCAATCCACGTCTACGAGCATAGCATGGCGATATAATCATAACGTATAAGTAACTCCCAGGGGTTTGATAATAAACATGGAAATAGGTTCTACCTCATCATCTACTTCCTAAATACCCACATGTTAAGAGATCCTACTCATGCAATGTGTGAGGGTTGAACTAATGCATAAAAACTAGGTATGAAAGGGGTATGATCAATGTGTTACTTGCCTTGCTGATGATCCGCAAAACCTAGTGACTCGTAGTAGCACGCGTCACACTCTGGGAATTCTACCAGAAACAAGCAATAACATACATAAGCAATCAAGCAAAGATGCATGGGTAAAACTCAAATAAGAAGATCTAACCAGAAAGTTCAACTAAAGAACTCCGGTTTGCGAAAAGAATCAAATCAAACGGAGCAACGAAACTCAAACCCACGAAAGAAACAAGATCCAATTACTAATTTGGACTAGAGTCAAATATTACAGCCCCAAAATCTTGTTCAAGTTGGTTAAACAGAAAGAGAACTTTGAGACAAAGATCTAGGCGCTTGTTTCACCTGATTTGGACAAACGAGCGAAAAGTTATACTAGATCGAAGATTAGGGCAGAAATCGCGATCGAAAATAATCGCGGAAAAACCCTGGAAAAAGAAAACTGACGAACAGGCTAACGAACGAACGTTCGCTGTCTGCGGCTAACGGATGAACGGCGTTCGTTAAAACGAACGTACCGACGAACGTCCACTATTTAACTAAGCCGAAGAAAAACCGAAAAAACCGATCTAGGGTTTCGAAAAAAACCAAACGGTTTTTCTTGCGAAAACCGGCGGCGGCGGCGGTTACTACCTCGGCGGCGGGGTCGGGTCCGGCGGGTCGGCGGCGGCGGCGGGTCGGGGGCGAGGCGAGGCGGTGGACAGCGGCGCC